>NW_017537084.1:57480-74178 GCF_001853355.1 Bactrocera latifrons | reverse complement strand
ATAACCATATTTCGGGCCCCGGCGAAGTCGATCAGCCTCAACCCATTTGGGGATGTTTCCTCGTGGAGGCTGAATTTACCGACCGTAGTGCCAAAGATAAATTCTTTGCCCACGCTGGCATTAAAGTCGCCAAGCACGATTTTGACATCGTGGCGGAGGCAGCTCTCACAAGTGCTTTCCAAGCACTCATAAAAGGCATCTTTGGTCACATCGTCCTTCTCTTCCGTCGAGGCGTGGGCGCAAATCAGCGATATRTTTAAGAACCTCGGTTTGATGCGGATTGTGGCTAGACGTTCATTCACCGGGGTTAATGGTAGTACTCTGCGACGGAGTCTCTCTGCCACCACGAATCCCACACCAAACTTGCGCTCCTTTATATGGCCACTGTAGTAAATGCCACAAGGACCTACTCGTCTCGTCCATCTTATTTCCTGGACGGCGGTGATGTCAGCCTTTATTTTTACGAGGACAGCAACCAGCTGAGCAGCGGCACCTTCCCAATTAAGGGACCGGATATTCCAGGTGCATGCCCTCAATTCGTAGTCCTTATTTCGTTTGCCATGGTCGTCATCAAAAGTGGGGTCTCTCATCCGAGGCTGTTGTTGCGTTGTCACTGGGGTGGTTTTTTACGTGGCGGGTCCCATACCCAGCGCACAATGCAGGGAATGTTTCGCCTTCTCACTTTAGCTCGCCTTCAAACGGATGTTCTTAGGCTACCCAGAGGATACTTGGTCAAGGACCGGAAGTCGTGAGCTGCTTGAGTCATATGTAAAATAATCATTTCTGGCCACTCCCAACTGAATGGCGATCAGAAAACTTTCCTCACTTGCGTGAACTTCTACACATGACTCCATCCTCCTTTTTCAAAATCGGTGACCAAAATTACTCGAAAACAGCTAAGCCGATTGGTTTCAAATTTTAACAGGGACTTCTTAATATATTTTTCAGTAATTAGTATGAATTTTTTTGTCAATAAGTATTTTTTTAAAAAATTTAAGTTTGAAATTTTAATCAAAAATCGATTTTATTAATTATTAATTATTACTATATTTAACATTACTTCAATGAAATCTGTTTGTTTTTTGATTTCCGTGCAGAGATATAGTGGCCAACTCAATACGTCTTGTTTAAGAGGAGCTCCCGGAGATTAGCTGTAGTTCCTTTTCAAATAAATGTTTTTACAATAATAAGTCTTAAAATACTGCTAAAAGAAATTGTGGAAATTTCGTTTGTTTTTTGGTCTTTTAACTATATATGTGACCTGGTCTACGAAAAGGGAGCTAACGTGCGAAAACTAGTCTTCTGGGAAACAGCTGTTAAAAATCTCATCTTCCATCCGAATCAACTAAAAAGTGAAAATTGATTTTTTGGATTTTTTGACACCTATCCGGAAGTTCATCGATTTCGCGCTTATACTCGTACTATACATACATTAATCAATCAATGGATCAAGGAGTTAAATATAATTTTAAAGCATATTACATGCGGCGAACATTAAAGCATTATCATGGATGCTGTAGAAAAAAAAAAACTCTTCTTGGAATGAGAAAACTTAAAGAAGAACTTCAGATTTAAGTCAGAGTGAAGGTATTGGATACTTTGTCGATATGGATGAAATACTCGTAGCAGCTAGTAGTTAGCAAAATAAACCGATTTAGTTGAGGTAAAGACGTTAAGGAAATGTTTCAAACCACAGGAGGTAGCCTTTGTAATGAAAAAAAATTGATTGTAGCGGCTTCTACGATGATGGTGTTTGTAAAAAGGAGTTTTGCCACAATAACTGTTATTATGGACTAATTTATTGAAAATTATCGGATCAAGGGGTGTTATAAATGCTTCATCCACTTATCAACAACTAATAACAGAACGCAAACAAACTTAGAGGCCTTCTTGACAACAATGTAGAAAATCTTACTTACTTAAATTTTATTTGTGTATTCGCTTATATTGTTATACTTTGAAAGGGATATATTAAGCTTGTCACGAAGTTTCTAATATATTATAAATGGTCAGCATGACAAGCTGAGTCGATTTAGCCATATCTGTCTGTGTATACGCCAATAGCTGCCATGCAATCGAAACTTTCATAAGACTACATTTCTTAACGAAATTTGACATGGATGGAGGAGAAATTGTTTAAATCGGATCACCATAGAATATAGCAGCTATACAAAGCGAACGATTGGAATCAAGTTCTTGTACCTTTTTATTTGTATTTATAGGAAAACGATCACGGATAAATGAAGAACAGCTGACTTATTGCAATAATGCCACCCTATTATACAAATGTCACATTAAATAGTACCCTTAATATATTTGGTAGTATGTWGTTACTTTAAAAAGCGTGTTTACTCTAGCTTCTTGATATATGGTATTAAGCCAAATAAAAATTTATTCATATGTTTAATTTACATAACTAAATTGTGAGTTTTGGGATAGATAATACAAGCTGTATACATACATACATATATGAACTCATACCAGTATATATACGAGTGAGTGTATGTAAATTTATTACTTACCTTGCAGCTCCATATAATGGGCACCACGAACAAATGCAACATAGCAAAATTATGAGAATTGTTAACGCGACTAAAGTTGCTAAAAATATAAGCAGCCAGAACAGCAATTTATTTTCGGCTTTGTATAGAGTCTGTAAAGGTGTAATAACCTATTTGAATTTATTAAATTAAAATGTTTTTCAAATAWTTCGAATACATACGTCTGTCGCTACTGGGTCACTATCATTCATTAACGCATATGAACTGTTGTGTTGCGATAAGCGTTGCTGTATCTGTGATATATCTACGACCGAATTACTATCATAAAGAACGGTGGCTGTTACGACACTTCTTCTTATCGTATCCGTGTTGTCCCCGGTAATTGTTTTGGCACCGGGTTCGTCTGGTTGTAAAGGTCTAATATCATGTATTATTACTTTTCCTCCTGTTATGGTAGAAAGTGTTTCTTCTGTTTTAACTTTATTAGGACTTTCATCTGGAACTACAAAAGTTACAGTTCGTGTCCGACTTTCTGGTGGATATATACGAATGTTTGTGATGCTAAAACGTACAGGTACTCCTAAATCATATGCTCGCGCTGTTAGAAACAACATATCTTGATCAATGTGAGATAATATTTGGCGCTTTCTTCGTGCTCTGATTGGAAATGTAATTCTCTCTCGCACAGTTAGCTCGCCAGTTAATTTGTCCAAAGTGAATTGATTTTCGTAGTTTCCATTAACTATTTCATATCGCACTTCGTTGTTAGGTGGTGTTGCATCCTTATCTATGGCGTGAATAATGGCTACAGAGGTGAAGGATTTCAAGTCTGGAGAGAGTATAAATTCGTAAAACTCTTTTTCGAAAATTGGAGTTTCATCATTGATATCTATTATTCTTATAATCAATGGCACTTGGGCACGATTACCTGTACCATCATTGTCTCGTGCTTCTACGTATAAATGATATTCGGGCATTACTTCACGATCAAACCCGTGTTTATTAGTGGAAACTGTAATAAGTCCTGAGTCCGCGTTTAAATTTAATGACGTGTTTAAATAGCCCAAAATAGCTGTGTATCGTACACGTCCACTTAAATCAGCCGTGTCTATATCGGTGGCTTTAACTTGGATAACTTTTGTTCCGGCAGTCATATTTTCTGGCAGCTCAACAGTGTACATAGRTTGGTCAAATATGGGTGGGTTATCGTTAACATCCTTTATATATACATTGACGTTGACAGTAGTTGAAAGATTTGTAGATGGTCCTAATTCTTGGGCTAATATTTGAAATTGCACAGAATGACGTTCTTCATAGTCTAAGAGAATATTATCTCGTACGCGTATGAGAAATGAAGTGCTCCGTTCAGCAACATTCGGGGAAATTTCAAATGTTCCGTTATTATTGAGTAAAGTCAATGAAAACACTCCATTTTTACCGATATCATCGTCATAAACACGTGAAACATATGGGTCGGCAAATGAAAGGGCAGTACCTTGCGGGGCATTTTCATCAATTCTTGAAACGTAGCTGAAAAATTAAACGTAAAAGAAAAGAAACTTAAGTGCCTATTAAATTTTTTATTAGGATATCTGTATGTGTGCGGTTGTGCATTTTACACTGCCACCAATTCGTTTTGTTTTCTTATAGTTTCAGAGCATAATTATACACATCTAGATGTGGTGCATTTTACACTGCCACCAATTCGTTTTGTTTTCTTATAGTTTCAGAGCATAACTAGATAATAGATATACATACATATGTACTTTCTGTTAAATAGTGCGCCGATTGTCCCCATTTATAGTAATAAGTTAACATAATATGTACATATATTAGGGCAATTCAGACTTTGTGCATCTGAGTTTGTAAATTTTGCACTTGCAAATATTTACCATCACCAATGAACGTCTTTTTTATAGTTTCTGTGCAACCCTTGCAAAGACTATTAATTCACAGCTGATCGGTAAAGAAAAACATTTTTTGTAACAAAATTTTCGCACAAATTGAAAAATATGCCAAAAGAAGTTGTTGGGAAAAATTAACTGACGCTTTATTTGATGAAGCTGCTGAAGAAATTATGGATATTTGAAGGTAAGAAATATTTTTATGCGGCACATAGCACAAATTTCACTTTTACTTCTGGAGCTTCCTGCAAGAAATCCAAAACGTATAGTCTGGATTTCTTTTTCGCTCCACTTTTTATTCGGCTTTTCGTGTTTTAGCCTTATTTTATTCAAACCGGTTTGATCCATTTCTTCTCTTTGTTTACAATGTTTTTATTTTTGACAGCAGCTGATAATTTGCAAACCAGTGTTGCAAATAATACAATGGCGTTTTAGTGTCGCTTATTTGCAAGGGTGGTGTAGGTGCTATACATTGTGTAAGTGTAATTGCAAAGATGCAAGATTATTTGCATCAGATTCTGAATTGCCCTATTATATATTGCACACTGTTTAAGAAGTATTATTTTAATATGAGTTCGTTAAGGTCTACAATATTTACAAAAAAGCCTAACCTAACTGACAAAAATAAATAAACGCCTCATATTGCAGTTGGTAAAACTTTCCATTTTATACTATTAATATACTTGGCGAAAAACTTTAAATAAGTTGCATGTTTGTTACAAATACTATATGTGTTTAAATTTTGTGTTTAGACTAAATGCTGTATATACTAACTGATCATTCTCGAAATAAGGTGCAGAATTTGTCCGTTCTGGTAAAAACAAAGCCAATTGTACTGTTGAAGCCATAGCGGGGGGCTCATCACGTCCAACTTTAACTTCTTCAGCAATCACGGTGAGTAAAACAGGATCTCCAACGTGAGTGATAGCTGCGATTTCCTCCAGTGGCCGCATCAAAAATATTTCGCCTAGACAGCATTAATAATAAAAATTACTGGTTGCATAACGTATTGAAACATTGGAATTGCTTTAATTTTAGTCAGAGAAATCTTTTTATGCAAAATTCTTATTACATTGAATTCTTGTCTATCTACATTTTTATAATCTAGCAAAATTTTGTATCGTGATAAAAAGTTTGTGCACCCATCAGTTGATGACAACACATTTAGAAATATAGTTAAAGTATATATGGGTTATTCCAGCCAAAATTTAAATTTTTCGTGCAAAATTTTTCATTTGAGTTCCTTAAGACAAGATATTAGACACTTATTGTTTTATTGACTCAATATGAAAAATTTTGGAGTTATGAATTTTCAAAATTTCAAGAAGAAAAGAATTTTTTTTCACTTTCGAAGTATTCTTAGTCACTTTTTGTTATAGAGAAATTTACAACGCCGTTAAAAACTACTTTTGCAATAAATTTTTAATCTACAACAACAGCGCACTGAGGTTCTTTGATCCCGCATGCCGCTTTTTCTCGCGCTATACGCTTAAAAAAAATTCAGTGCAGTCAGTAGAACAAGTCAGAGAGAACAAGTTGGAGAATATTTCTAAATTATAATTTTATTCCTTTCACTTTGGAATGTATGTATATCAGTAACTAAGAAACCTTATGTACATTTAAAAAAAAAAAAACGAATAATTAATAGTTCCAAATTGAAAAAAAAAGTATTGTAGAAGATTTTTATTCTTATAACTTCAGAATTAGGCGCGAATAAAGTCCGATTCCACCTATTCCAAGGATCGCACGTAAGTTTCTGATATTTTATTAAATTTTATAAAATTAGAATCTTTACAGAAAAACGGAAAAATTGGAAGAATGCAGCCTCACATATTTCCTTGCTAAATCGTATAATTTGCCTTGGCAGTCATTGTAAAATTGCGACCAAGCCTCATGGGGCCTGTTGCAGAAATCTTCAAGCAACTAAACTCAAATCTGACACCAATAGTAACAGATTCACTGGCTAGGTTAATAGGAAAAGGCTTAAAGATGCAGTTAGTAGACTTATAAGAAATCGTCGCTTCTACGAATATCGTGCAGCAATTCAACATAAATATTATCACCCCTATTCTGTTCAGTTTACAAATTAATAAAATATTGAAATTAACTCAAATATTTATCAAGCAAGAAATATTTTGGTATTCGGTGACAATCTCGATAAGAAGAAAAGCTTCAATCGCAAAGCTTTTCCCCACACGTGTGGTGAACAAAATAATGCAAATAGAAACAGCTGATTTCTATTCAAATTATATTGATAGAGCAATATGCGTGCAGTCACTTGCTCCTATGGTGCTTTTTATTCCAAATTTTCTAATAAAATCTGGAATATATTTCAAATAAATTTGCTTAAATTAGTGTGTTATTAACACTTGCCCGTTTTTATAAAAGTTTCTTCCTTCACCTTCACAATAACTTTTGCTACAGCCCACACACTTCTCGAAAGGGACGACTAACTCATGGCCAAGTTGACGTTGTTACCTACACATTTCTCGTATGAGCCATGTCCAAAGAAGTTCAAAGCTGCTAGAACCCTAACAGTAGAAGGCAGTGACGTTTTTGAATGGTGTGGGGTTAGTTTATCAATTAGGCGACGGCAAATTTCACGAGTTAATCGAAAATTTTGCACAAAGGTATTCTCGCGCAAACAAAATGGATTGCTATCGTCACGCAGTGGTGGATTTACACTAGGAGCAGTCGGGGCTAGTGCCCAGGGCGGCAAATTTTCTGGGGCGGCAAAATATGGAAAGTAGAAAAAAAAGTGAGCTGTCAGTTGACAGCTGGCAGATGTGAAACATCGAAATTATTTTATAAAAGTAATAGCAGAGAACGTACATTTATAAAGAAGGGTCACGATGTCGAAAATTTAGGGATATTTCAATTTTGGGATATTTATAGCGCAAATAGACAAAAACGTAGGCTCGTGGCCCGTGTCAGCTGATACGATCTATCTTACGGGCGCGCAATATAAGTGAACAGCGAAAAACGCTACACCCTTCTCTCTTTGCCGTAGGATGCCGCATATTTCCACGGCGTTTGAATTTTTGCCGTAGAAACGTGGCAGCTGATTGCTCTCTCACAGCGCAGGGTTGCCAATATCGATATACAGTAGTAATTATCAACTTTTACAATTCAATCTGTTCAATATGTTTGAAATCTTCTTAAAATAACTCAAAATCAGAGTCGGATGCTGTTACAGTCGAACTTCCATAACTCGAACTTCTTTATGGGTTGGCAGTAGCATTAGGAGAGCAATTAACATATAAATTTCCTTCCGTAACTCGAACTTCCATAACTCGAAGTTCTCCATAACTCGAACGAAAATACATAATTATGACTTCTATAACTCGAAGTAATGTGCTTTTCTCTCATTCTGCAACTCGCAATATTGTACTTTCTCTCTTTCGCTCTACATTTTTCTTTTATTTGCTTATTTTTTTGAACCGTCTTTTTATTCGGGGAATTCCCTCTTTGTTCATCAAATGCTTATTTTTGTTTTCGTATGTATCAGTTCAGTGCATAAATGTCAGTCGTACTTGATGATACAGGGAAATAAGATCGTATTTATTAATTATCATGGCAACTAAACGTGCTTTGAAATCTTTGTCGATTGAAGAAAAGTATAAACTATTGAAAGAAATAGAAGGTGGCTTAAAGAAAAAGGAAGCAGCTGAAAAATTTGGTATAGCCAGTACGGTGTCAATGATTTTTAAGAATAAAGAATCAATTATTACGTCGTTTGAATCTGGGGTTCATCTGGGTAGTAAAAGGATTAAAACCCCAGTATTACAAAACATCCATAAAGCAACCCTCGATTGGTTCAAAGCAGCTAGACATCAAAACATGCCTATATCTGGAGGAATATTAAAGGAGAAGGCAAAGGAGTTTGCAAAGCGCTTTGGCGATGATCATTTTATGGAAAGCACAGGTCAGCTTGATAAATAGAAGCAGAGGTAGGGAACCAAACGTGCAATTGGCGAAAATTTCAATTTTTATTTTAGGTATGCTGTGGGAAAAAAGATGTTTTGCCGAATTTATTAAAAAAGTACTGTGAACGGGATGTTTTTAATGCGGATGAATCAGGGTTGTTTTTTAAATGTTTGCCAGATGTTTGTCAATAAATTTATTGACGTTTAAAAACCAAAAATGCCACGGAGGCAAGAATAGCAAACAACGGGTTACGTTGATGCTAGCAGCAAATATGGATGGATCGGAAAAACTTAAAATTCTATTGATTGGAAAAAGTGCCAAACTGCGGTGCTTTCGTGGTATTAAGTGATTACCCGTAGACTATAAAGCAAACTCTAAGGCCTGGATGACTGGCCAAATTTTTGAAGAATGGGTTCTAAATTTGGATAAGCTCTTTCAAAGTACTGGCCGAAAAATTGTATTGTTTATTGATAATTGCCCAGCACATCCAAAAGACGTACATAGCAAACTGAAATCCATTGAACTGGCATTTTTCCACCGAATATGACCTCTAAATTACAGCCGCTGGATCAGGAAGTAATTCAAAACTTGAACGTTTTTTATCGTACTAGAATAGTAAAAGAAGCACTAAAGCGTATAAAGGTAAACGAAAAACAAGATATTACACTTATGGATTGCAAAACCATAGCGAATTGCTTCAAAAAAGCTGGATTTATTCAATATTCTGAATGGGAAGAGGAAGATGACATACCTCTGAGTTTAAGTACTACTGATGAATATCAAAATGTAATTGAAGTTGATTACGAAGCATGGTTAAAAGCAAACAAAATAACTTGCAGTGCTACTCTTCAGGATTATATTGCAGTAGATAATGACCTTTGCACAACTGGCTATCTACAGATGCTGATATTGTTGAGAATTACTGCCCTGAATTAGATGATCCAATATTAAGCGGAACGGAGAGTGACGGCGAGGGATCGGTAGAAGAAACTATTCACCAGCCTTCCAGAAATGATGTAGAAAATGCTTTCCGAACATTGAGTTTATATTTGCAAACAAATGACACTACAACTGACGAGCACTATACGGCTTTAAACAAATTAGTCATTTTTTTACTGAAAATACCAAAAAAAAAAGAAAATTTTCAGTCACTAATTTTTGAATATTTCACTTCACTACAACTTATTACAGTTTTCTGTAATGTGTGTTAAAAAAAAAACACACACATATTTATCATTTAATATACTCTAAAGTAGCAGTTGAGTTTTTTTTTTAATTTTTTTTCTATAACTCGAAGTCTCCGTAAGTTTTTTTTTTGGGTAATAGTGATTCGAGTTATGGAAGTTCGACTGTATTTATAAATATATAAACTATTTTTGATAGTTTGTTTTCAGTTTTGATATTTTATAATATAAAAAATTATTTAATTGAAAACATAGATGTGCTCAAAACTATATATGCTTATGGCAACATTGTTCAACCGAAAAGAAAAAAAGATGGCTGATTTCTGCGTTTTTACCACGGGCGCAACTTTTAACACACTTAGCTCGCTAAGGAAGGCACAGGAAGGAAGGGAGTAGCGGTTGTGGCTGTTCCTGCTATTACTGTTTTGGATGAGCGTGCTTCAATATTTAAGATTAATGGCAGGAAAATAACAGAACTGAGCATTTTTAGTGTAAAACGAGAAAAACTATGCTATTTCCGATGTTAAGGAATGTACGCTTACGGATTCGCATATCTAAAGACTCTGCATATAATTTATATAAATACATATGTATATTTTCTATATTTTATCAAAGCACACAAGCATGTACGTACAAATTGAACTATTTCATGATGAATTCCTTAAAACCTTTTCAAATGTGTATGTAATAAAGTCATGTTTATGTTGTTACCAAATATTTCATTAATGTAGGTTTGATAAGATATGTATATATTTATATACATTCATACATATTTATTTGCAGACCTTTAAAAGATTTGATAACATGTTAAAATGTCAAGCGGTCGCACATATTCGTGTACATATGTATGTATGTTTGTAATTACACAGTACAACAGCTAGTCTGGGGGGGTGAGAAATTCCAAGTCCGGGTGATGGGTCTAGGTCAGTATAGTAAAACCCTAAAAGGGTTTGGCATTCGTATGTGTCAGTTTTTTTTTATGACCTTTTAAATTTTTTCCTTATTTCCCATGGTTTTCCATCTTAACAAATAAATTTTTTCCAAACAGGCGTACTAAATGGTCCAGATATACGAAAGCTGATTAAAAGTGACGCATTCAAGAATATTTTGATTGATATATATTGAATGCATGGCAGGCAATCAAAGAAGTAATAGAAGGCTTGTTGGGAAAGCATCGTTCTAACAACTACGATGTTTCTGTCGCAAGGATGTTAACAGCGTTTTCGGAAATTGTTTTTTCTTTTTTGTTTTTTTTGGACTGTGCCGAAAACGCAAACGAACGATCGCCCAGTGCCACTGCTTTTCTTGCCGCTGTAACAGCTTCTCCGACAAAGCAGCGTAAATACTGTCTCTTATACACATCTAGATGTGTATAAGAGACAGGTATGAGCTTGCGTACATATTGACACAGGATTTTGTAAGCCGCGTAAAAAAAATTTATATATATATTTACTAGCAAGATTTTGGCAACGCTTGTCAATTAACGGGATACAAAGTTGAGTCTGTCTCTTATACACATCTAGATGTGTATAAGAGATAGATATGTGTATGAGCTTGCGTACATATTGACACAGGATTTTGTAAGCCGCGTAAAAAAAATTTATATATATATTTATATCTGTCTCTTATACACATCTAGATGTGTATAAGAGACAGATATATATATCCACAGAATATCCGTTATGGTAGCGAACTTCAAGATACAGCGATAAATATAGAAGATAGTGAGCATGGAAACATTATGATAAGCGATGATCCAGGAGAATGGGTTATAAACGATTATAAACGATTCCACAAGAGATTATGTAGCTACCCATGGGTGTAAACAAAATGAAAATTTGAATTTCTCCAGTACAAATCGTGATTACAGTGATGGATCTTTACGGTGGTTGTCAAAGTCACTATTTGTAAGAAAACTTATCAACGGAGAGAAAGTTCCACGCCCATGACTCATTTACTCTGTTAAAAATGGGTCTGTATTCTGCGCAGCTTGTCTTCTTTTGACGGAGACTGTTCATTTAATGGCAAAAACGGATTTAATGACTGGAAGCATGCAGGCGTTCGTATTAGTGAGCATGAGAACTCCAAACAACATAAAAAATGTAACTTAATCCTTAAGCCAAGATCGAATACTAAGAATAGAATAGACCATGACTTGTCATTCAAACAGAGACAGAAATCTCCAATTGGAGAAATATTTTAAAAAGAGTAGTCGCTGCTACTAAAGCCTTAGCTTCTCGAGGGCTTCCAATCCGAGGAAGTGATGAACAATTTGGGTCACCAAATAAATTTTTGTATGCTGATTGAATTTCTTGCATCTTTTGACCCATTTCTAAAAGAGCATATTCGAAAATTTGGCAATAAAGGATCTGGCAGTACGAGTTACTTATCAAAAACTATCCACGAAGAATTTATACAGCTGTTATCAGAAAAAGTATCTTCCATCATAGTTCAAGATATATCTCATGTCGACCAACTTTCGTTTGTTATCAGATGCGTGAAAAAAGATGGAAGGCCAGTTGAACGTTTTCTGATGTTCATTGAAAATTCTGGACATAAAGCTGAAGATTTGCTAGTTGCTGTAGTATCAATTCTCGAGTTTTTTGATCTTGATCTTACCGACTTCTCTGAAGTCAGTCGTATGATAACGCTAACAATGTGTCGGAATTTATTCAGGTTTACAGGCAAGAATTCATGAAAGTAATGAATTTAGTTGAAGTTCACGCAGTAGAATGCGCGCCAGACGCTGCTTCTTTCTTTAATACTGTACAAATTAATTCCCACGCTGAGAGAATTTAAAAAAAAATATATGCTTTACATCCGCGAACGCGCGGATAAAATAAAATCAGGTGCGGTTCCTGTGGATTGTAAGATACAAATGAAGTCTTTATTTCTGATTTACTAATATATATACATTTTTGACATATTTACTTAAAGTTAAAGCTAAAGCTGACGTGTAAGCATCAGTTTGATTTAATCCAGAACAAAGAATTAATTACAATATTAGCTGTTTCAGCATATTCCAGCAGAACGTTAAGCGTTCTGGTTTCTTTACAATTGTTATTGTTATGCCTTGCCCTCACAGCGATATTGTTTTGATAAAAATGGATTATTGGATTCAGCAAGGAAAAAGCATATCGAATTCTTAAATAATCAAAAATGTTAGGGGAGACCGGGGTACCTGCGGCACTTTTTTTTAACCTGGATATCTCAGAAAATATCCAACGAATGGAAACTTATATTATACTTGAAATTGTAGCGGAGACAAATTCATTTAAGGTTAATTGAAAAGAGTAAAATCTGCTGAATGTACCCCGGGGCGGGGTAGCTCCGGCAATTGCTGGGGAACCTTCGTCGGTCATGTGGTGAGATTTAGTTATTAAATAAAAAGCCCTTGTTTAATCTTTTTACGTTTTATTAAATATAAAGGGATAAGCAAAAAGCATATTTTATCGTACTGTAGTTAAAAGCGTTGCCTCCTTGGCTTTTTTTTATATTAAATATAAAGAGATAAACAAAAAGCATATTTTACGGTACTTTAGTTGCCTTCTTGGCTTTATAAAATACAAAGTTATTTGATGTTGAAGCTACTTAGATCGATTTCAAATATATATTTAGTGCGACTACATGATGTTGAAGCAGGATTCACCGGGTTAGGAAGTTTTAATATAATTTCGCTTTTCAAAACGAATGACATATCCTTGTTCTCGGGCTTGACAAATACAGGCTGCAGAACATCAAGTTTCCTAAGAAAGCTAACTGTGAATGTACATTCACTAAGGCTCTCAATGATTTCAGCAACATAATAAACTTTTTGGTGCGGCAAGACCATAATCTCCCACATTCAGTTCGAAGTTATCAGTCAATTCATTATTTGAAAAATTCTCCATCTCCGGTGTTTCTTTGCCACCAACAAAAGATCCAACTGATTGGTCAGTGCTTGCGTATTCAACACTTATGTTACTTTCGTCAGAAGAATCAATATAATTTCTAACGGAACCTTTAGGCTTTTAAGTCTTCGGTTGGATTTTTTTAAAATATTTTTTGTATTTTTGTTCTTACGAGCATTTTTTTTTTTTTACCTAGAAACTGAATGTTTCTTTTTGCTGTTTGAGAGTTTATTGTTGACGCTTTTTCTTCCATCTATTTTTTCTCACACGACTAGTCAAAATTCGAGAGCAGCCAGATCGAGCAGTGGTTTTAGAAGCATTTAAACTGGAAATGGGACGAATTTGTTCTGGTGTTCGGGAAACAGGTGCACTAACGCTTTGATCTAGCTGAAGTGGGTCTGTAATATTAACAATATTATCAGGCTGAAGCGGAATAGGTTCAGTCAAACTATCTTCATCCGTATGATCTGCCGGAGCGGACTCATCTTCGCTAAAATTTTGGGAGTTGAAAGGATATATTCCTGTTGACTGGAAACCACTGATTATATTTTCTGATCTGAATGCTCTTTGGAGTGGTAAGTTAGACAGATAGGCAACTTCGTATATTGTTATTCTCTTTCCTGAATTGTTTGTCATAAAATCAGTAAAAGATGTTTGAAGAAATTTTTTAAATGGCCCGTAAACTGACACGTCAAGAAACGACAATAGATGTATTCCATTATCCCGTGAATAATTGATGCAGTCAACGCTGCAGTGAGATGAATGGTTGTCGAGAAGTAAAAGAATCGGTTCCTCTTTAGATCATTTTGTGTTATTTTGAATATGTTTAAGAASGTCTATAAACATTTCCGACATCATCCAACCACTTTTACTGACTAACCCCATAGACCCCGAAACACATCCATTTAAAAATTGGGAGCTATGTCGTACGCGTGGAAAAACGTAAGCTAGTGGAAGCCGATTTCCACTGGCGTTGATTATTCCTACAAGGGTGACCAAACTGCCTCTCTCAGCTGAAACAGCTTGCCCAACTTGTCGTTGACCCATCGTTGCAATTATCTGAAAAGCAATTCGAATTTGTTAAACATTATAACTAAAATCGTTAATTAATCCACAAATCTTTGGCGAATCAACGACGGTCGTAATACCAGTTTCATCCAAATTGTATATATCATTTGGTTGAGATGAATACGCCTCATAAAGTTTTTTTAAATTTAAATAAAATTCGTCGACAGCTTTTTTTGAGAAACCTTTTAGTCTTGCTAAACTAGTTCGCTCTGGCTTACGAAGAGTTAAGCTCGAATTCCGTTTCATAAAACCATGTAGCCAATCCTCCCCAGCTTCTTTCTGAACATTCTGTTTTTCAGGAAAGTCTTTGCCGTTATCGACAGCGTATTGGTATGCCAACTTCTGAAAACTTTTATATGATAACCCATATTGATAACAACAACACTGTTTAATGTAGTCCACTAGTTCGATTTCTTTCATCATCGTAAAAACTTGTCTCCAAGTAAATTTTGACTGGTAAATAGCATCTCCAGCCGTGTGACCGGCTAAAGGATCTTGTTTCTTTACTCGAGATTCGATGGTTTGTCGTTTTAAATTATATTTTTTACCTGCAGACTTTGGCGTTTCTACACCGTTTGAAACATCTGCAACTGCCTTTCTCATCTTGCTTTCGTCAATATGCTATTTTGYTTTGCGCTTATAATTTCGAACTATTTTTTACTATATATATAAATCAATAAAAAAAAGAAATTATACGGGGCACCTTCGGCGAACTTGTATTTCTGACCGGGGCACATTCGGCAAAGATATAGGTTCGCTGAATGTGCCCCAACACAAAACGCTGTATCTACCCCGGACATTCCCATTTTCGTTTTTTTCTATTTTATTTTAAGTAATTCACTCTTTTTATCCCTTAATCACACTTTTTCACAGAGTTAACATTCTCACCTTTTAGTTTTGACCAAAGTTTAAAAAAGAAGTGAAACACAAAAGGGTTTAATACACTTTTATTTTAGAGTCGAAAACACTATCGGCACTCCCGAAAACACAAAAGCACATGTAAATTTGTCGAATGCATAGAGAGAGATGTGAGACTACAAATCGATATTTTTTATGAGTGGTGGGTAAGTGTCCGTTACTTTATAGTCAATGCAGATTGTTCCTTCATACCGAAAACGCGATTGCCGAATGTACCCCAAAGCCGAAGCTACCCCGGTCTATCCTAATTAAGATTTCTAATTTATGAGACAGTGTAATTGCAAAGTGCAAAGATCCTATTTTATTTACAGTTATGGTAAGGTTGCTAAGCGGAGGCTGTCGTTAACTTACAAACTTTATATAACTTCTTTACTGCATGGGAAGTTTTACAATTTTATACTGGAAAAGGAATTACGTTACAATCTTTATCTGCAACCAGATGGTCAGCTCGTTATGAAGCTATTCATATACTTAATCAACATTTCCCAGAAATAATTGAGACTTTGATTATTATTGGAGAAAATATGGAAGAAAGTGCAATTAAAAGACAAGAAGCTAAAGTTTTACCACTATCAACTGTCAGGTCGAGACCACTTTAGAGTCAACCTTTTTAATGTCATTCTTGACAATCTAGATTCTGAATAGCGAAAAAGATGTGTGCTTATGAAAAGATTTATGAAAAGTTCTCAGTTATTATTGAATTTGACAATTTGGATAATAGAGAGATACGTAACCGAGCTAAACGTTGACAAAATGTTTATTCTTCATATCTTGAGTCCTCATTGGATCAATTTGTGCACTTCCACGCTTATTGCACTGAAAAAACGATGGAACAAAATTCAATTTCCGATATTCTGAAACTTTTGCGTGCAAGCGACCTTTATACAGAGTTTCCGAACGTACAAATTGCATACCGAATATTTATTACTTTAGTTGTAACAAACTGTAGCGCAGAACGATCGTTTTCTTCTTTGAAAAGAGTTAAAAACTACTTATGTTCTACAATGAGTGCAAATAGACCTAATAGCTTAGCTATTCTGTGCATCGAATCAGTTGTACTTCAACGTTTAGATTGTGAACATTTAATCGACGAATTTACAATTCAAAAAGTCAGGCGTGTTTGCCTGTGAAAAAATTTATTGTAATATGTATAATCATTAGTCAAGCTCATTGCAAAATTTGAAGTTTTAAGAACAAGAACCTATATTTTTTATATTATACTGTATTATATATGGGGTATTCCATACCAAATCGACCACTTTTGAACCCGACTCCTTTAGATTTTGCTAAAACTTTTTCATCCTTT
>NW_017537084.1:50720-56470 GCF_001853355.1 Bactrocera latifrons | reverse complement strand
ACTCCAGGATTAGAAGGGACTATTGTCAAATTAATTGAAGTTTTTTAAGGAAAAAAAATAGCGAACTTCAAAAAAAAAATTACGATTTTACTTAAAAAAACCGATTATTTTATATAATTGATCGTGTTAAATTTTTTTCGTATATTTTTTCGAAGAGTTCATTCAAAAACAAAAATAAAAAAAAAAGATCTACAATTGAATCAAATTTTAGTGCTGGGGCGACAAAAATTTAAATTCGCGCGCGATTCCTATTCTCACAACTTCCATCTTCGTTTAACAATAATAACAAAAGTAAAATACCTTTCATTTTCAAGACAAGATGCACAAACAGATATTTAATTCATACCGAGCACTGTGAAGAGTATTTGACGGCTTAACAACTTATAAAGAAAAGAGCTTTATATTTCAGAAAAGGAATACGAAATGATTGATAAATTTCAAATTTTGACAAATAAAAAATATGTTGAATTTTTCAAGTGCACAGAATAGGGGTATAAGTTAAATAAATTGTACATATGTACATATATTTGTACACTCAACTCTTTTACACGGTTTATTTTTACATGTATTTGAAGTTACACTGTTGAAAAAAAAATGTAAAAACATTTTAATCTAGTACGGTTTCAACATTACTGTCTTAATTTTGCTTGTTTTTAACACACTTAGCACCATTGCTGAAATAAACCTACATGCATACTCGTACTAGTAACTGGGATTACCTTATTCGATAACTCTTACCTACACATTTTGTTCGCATGATATTTACATTGCTGAAATGGATATATCCAGGGATTGCACTTGTTATCAAGTAGCGAGAAATAATTATGCAGCTATGTAAAAATGTTTTCCTTATTTCTATTATAATTTTTCTGTTCTTAATTCTGTATTAACAGATTTCTTTTGCTTTTTATTTAATCTAAAAATTTTTCACCTGTCTGAATTTTGTATTTTAAGTTTTAATGCTCAATAAAATGCCATATGAAGATACAATTTGTATTATATCTGAAATTTTATAGTTTTCAACATTTTTTGCACGGATTTTCGAAGTAAATATAGTTCCTTATTCATCTTACACGGTTCCCAGATGACATGTAACTTATCGCCCATTTTACTATAGGAAACGCTTCTTTTTTTACACGGATTTCAGAGGAACGTATTTACCGTGTAAAAAAAGAGTTGGGTATATAATATATCTAACCGAGATACGGAATTTGATTTCAAGTAATTATGTTGTGCGTATATGGTGTGCTATACAATATATTGGGTTCACTTTTGTTCACAATGAAAGGGACGCTGTTAACCGAAGGGTGGAAGATAATTTTTGGCGCAAAATCAATGAGAGAGAGTAAGTGTCATATATAAATCATTGGGTTCACTTTTATTCACAATGAAACTGACATTGTTAAAATAAGTAGTTCTCAAAACAGAGCAAGAAAATATTTGTAGCATTTGCGCAAAATCAATGAGATAGAAGAACTCTACTGTAATACAAAAAAAGTCAAATTATTTGCAAAACAAAACATTTTGTGTTTATTACAATAACAACTGTTCATAATACTGCCTTCACAAATATGACAGACATAGATATCATTCACGTATTCCAACCATGAGGTTTTTTCAATAAAAAGCGAATAACACGCTACATACATATCTACATACACATGTACGCAATTTACTATTTCAGTATGTTTTCGATTACATAAGTAACTAGTAGTTTTTGTCTATAAAATAACAATTTTCCAAGTTTTAATAGATTTCATTCGTAATTTCAATAAAATTTTGATCATGGGGAGCGCGGAATAGATAATATATAAATCGATCAGTAGCAGTAGTAGCAGACAATATCGCTTACCGCCAAAAAATCAGAATTTTTAGGACATATTCTAACAAAGAAGACATGAAACTTAGTCTAAATAAAATCAAACTTATAGAAGAATTAGAATTACCAAGAATTGAAGAACAGAGCATTTTAAGTACAACAGGTGATTATAGAAAACTTGTTAAGGACTATGCAAAGGTAGCACAACCAATTACAAAATATCTAAAAAAGGAGTCCGAGTTAATATAAAATATCCTTCATATACATATAAAGAAGCATTCGATAAACTTAAACAATTAATAAGCTCGCATCCAATTTTACGGTATTCAAATTTTGCAAAAGTATTGTACATTAACTACAAATACATCAAATTATGCAATAGGAGCATTTATATCTCAAGAAGGATACCCAATATGTTATGTATCAAGAACATTAAATATATATAATATTAACGAAATTATTCAGCAACTGATAAAGATTTCTTAGCAATCATTTGGAGCGTAAGCATATAAGACCATATTTATACGCTGGAAAATTTAAGATTGTAACCGATCATACACCCATTAAATATTTACATTCAAAATATCAACGATGGCTGTTAAAATTATGTGAATATCAATTTAACATCGAATAAATTAAAGGAATAGAATAGCAGATTTTTTTAGTAGAATACAGGATAATGAAGTGGTGATAAAAGAAAATGAGGATGAAAAGACTGATGAAATTTTAGAAGATGACTTAAATATCTTTAACAAATTAGATTACGATATACGAATTTTTATCTCAAGGACAAAACAACAAGACAGAAGAACTAAAACACGGAGATGGAAAAATAATTATTTTTATGTCAGAGTATGATTTCGATAGATTGAGTGAAATATTTAAAAAATATATAACAAATAGAAAAGCAGGAATTTATTCAGAACTATCTGTACAGGAGGAACTAATAGAAATGTTTTCAAATGATAAACAATTAGAATTTATAAAGAGCACAATGAGAGCATAGGATATAGAAACAGAAGTTGAAGCTGTTAAAAAAATTTCGTTGTATCACACTAGAGACAGTATACATTCGGGCATATACACAAGTGTGTTCCAAAGTAAACATAACTTTTTGAATTTAGCGCCCCCTGGCGTGATATTTGGTTTAATAGGCCTTTTACCATATTGTACTTACCACATGTTTCGCTTTGGTTAATTACTACTTGTATTAACTCTCCTAATTTTGAATAATAAATATTATTCTAAGTTTATTCTACAAGGTCCAAAGTAAAGACTTAAAAACAAAATGGAAAAAATGGCAAAATCAATTTTTTTTATTCAAAATAGTCTCCTTCTGCCTTCAGTGTTTTAGCTCGTTGGCCGGTATGTACGCCAGTATGCCGGTGCAAGCCTTTTAAATGTCCTCTACGTCTGCATAACGCTTTCCTTTCATGTGCAAATGCATTTTTCCGAAAGGCACGGTGCCACATCAGATGAATACGGGGGGTGGTTAATGGTTAAAATGTGATTTTTGGTCAAATAATAATCCTTCGAATGTTGGATTCTGAGCAAGTTTTGGTCGTCTGTCAATTTGTGCAGAACAAACCGTATACACACCTTTCGTAAGCCCAACTGTTCGGCCAATTCGCTAATTCGATGTTTGGTAGATGTTCCATTCCATTTCCATGAATTCCAATGATGATTTCAGCTGATTTTTGATGAATTCACGCACAGTTTCGATGGAATTTAAGCCGATCAAGGATTTTGATTGGACCACATGTTGATCGTCATTTATGTCCTTATGACCACTTTGAAAACGTTAAAACCACTCGTGCACTCTTCTACGTTATAGACAATCATCGCCATACACTTGTTTCATTAATKGAAATATTTCGGTAAAAGTTTTCCAATTTTAAAATAAAATTTAATGTTGGCTCTTTGTTCGAAGCTCATTTTCGTACCGATAATACAAATATACTGACGATCGAGCTACTCATGAGCAGCTGGAGGTTTACACCTAATTTTACCAAACACACCCAGAAATGGGTATGGGGAAAAATTCCCCAAAAACGCCTCAAGAAATGAAGGAATTATGGCAACAGATGGCAGATGAATTGAATTCTTGTAGAAGACCCTTACGAAGCGTTGCAAAATGGAAAGAGGTAACATTTTAATTTATGTTGATACATATATTCGTTTATTTGCTATATTGTGTTAATTGGTAGACGTCAGGTCTTTGGAGAAGCCAACTGCGTACKCGTGAAAGGCGATTAAAAGCGAGTCAAAGGGTCACTGGTGGAGGGCCAAGCTCCAAGCCGATGACTGAATATGAAGAAAAGGCTTTCCCACATTTGGTTCGGCTGCTGTGGATGGTATAAAAAATGTCCAACGCCTGGCCTTAACGTCAACAGAGCCTTTGACCGTTGAATGCACAAGGCCAACCATTGCATCACTCTGCATTTATGCAGTCCTGTACCAACAACTCCATGGTGACCATCGACTCCTTCTAAGTACCCATTGCTTACCTTAGAAAACCAGGTGGGTTTTCATTGTGATATAATTACAAAATATATACATTGCTTTTGCAATTTGTTATTACGTTTTTTCTTTTAAGGATGCTTCAACCAGAGAACTTGAAACACAGAGAAGGTGCAAATTGAATTCTGTATGCTGTTCGATTGGACGGCTAACAGAACTTATAAGATTGTGATAGGGAATTCACCATTCTCGCTGAATTAGCAGAATTGAGCACGTTCTCTGGCCGAAATATATGTAAAACGACTGCATTCATGCGAGAATGACGTGCCGAAAGAAAATAACAAACGATCGCCGATTGTTACCGCTTCCCTTGCCGCTGTAACAGCTTCGCCGTCAAACTAGCGTAAATATGTATACATATGTATGAGCTTGCATACATATAGACGCTGATTTTAGAATTGACAAATATTGTAAATCGACAACAGCTACGTTGCCACTTTTCTCACTTCTTTCTTAGAACAAACACCAGAAAGATGTTCAATTTATGATTTGTTAGCTTTTGCCATCGTCGCGAAAAGGCGCTTATTGGCAAAGGCATGCTCGGGGTGATGTTACGGCGTCTGTTTTTATGAATGAAGCGAGGTCGCCTGCGTTTATGAATGAAATCGTTTTTGTTGTAAAATTTACTACATTTGGGCGTCGCCAATTCGGCTGGCAGTTGTTGTTTTTGTAGAATGATGTTTAAATTTTTCGTTGGTGACATATTCAGATGTTTACGCATATGTATGTTGGTATGCTTGTGCATTATTTGTTCGGAAGTGTATACAAATATATGCATGTATGTTCATATCAGTATATATGAATGTATGAACATGCAGATCAATGCGCGCACATGTAATATATTGATAAGTGATATCATCATTATTTGAATTTCTGAACGTGCATATGCATATACATACATGAAATCATATTTCAGTCCTTTTCCCGACCCGATCCCAACTACCTCGAGAGATCGCGGTGGTGCAACAAAGACAGGTGATACCAAAAGTAACGAACGAAGAGGTTATAGAGGCATGCGAYCGGCTCGACCCATGCAAAGCCTCAGGACCAGATGGTATCCCAAATATAGCGCTTGAAACCACTTGAACCGCTTGAAAGCACTTTTCAATTTATGCATGCAAGATGGCTGTTTCCCAACAATTTGGAAAAGGCAACACCTAATATTGATGCCAAAACCTAACGAACCTCTGACAGACCCGTCCCACTACCGACCACTCTGCATGTTGGACTCAGCGGGGAAAATTCTTGAGCGGATCATTTATCAACGCTTAAGTAAAGCCATTGACGACACCGGCGGTTTATCCCCAAACCAATTTGGATTTAGGAAGGCATGGAGGATGGAGTCATGTGTAGAAGTTCACGCAAGTGAGGAAAGTTTTCTGATCGCCATTCACGTGGGAGTGGCCAGAAA
>NW_017537084.1:41045-47864 GCF_001853355.1 Bactrocera latifrons | reverse complement strand
CGGCGAATATCGCATTCGATGGAACGATGAGCTGTACGAGATATACGACGACATTGACATTAAAAAGACATTAAAAGACAGCGGCTACGCTGGCTAGGTCATGTTGTCCGGATGGACAAAAACGCTCCAGCTCTGAAAGTATTCGACGCAGTACCCGCCAGGGGAAGCAGAGGAAGAGGAAGACCTCCACTCCGTTGGAAGGACCAAGTGGAGAAGGACCTGGCTTCACTGGGAATATCTAATTGGCGCCACGTAGTGAAAAGAAGAAACGACTGGCGCGCTGTTGTTAACTCGGCTATAATCGCGTAAGCGGTGTCTACGCCAATCAAGAAGAAGAAGAAGGCAAGATCATACTCAAAGTACCGAAAAACGTACACATCATTGGGTTCGCAGACGATATCGCCGTTGTGGTTATAGCAAAGCACATACTCGAAATAGTCACGATAACCAACAGGACAATAACGTTAATAAGAGATTGGCTCGAAGCTAATGGACTGAACCTAGTAGAGAGCAAGACCGAGGCGGTACTCATTACTGGCAGAAAAGTTCGGGAAGTTGCCACGTTCAGCATAAAGGGTGTAAACATCACTACACAACCGGCAATTAAGTACTTGGGAATCATCCTTGACGAAAGGATATCCCTTAAGGAACACCTGGAGTACACATGCGAAAGGGCTACTAAAGTGTGCAGAGCCTTGACCCGGTTAATGCTAAATACCCGCGGACCAAAGCAAATTAGAAGACGACTTTTAGCTGGTGTATTAAAGTCAGTCGCGCTGTACGGCGTCCAGATTTGGGAAAATCTATCGAAACAAAATCTTATCGCCGTGGCCTTTTTTCTATATATACCACTTGTGCGCTGAGAGTATGCTCTGCGTTCTGCACAGTATCGGAAGACGCTGCCCTAATAATCTCGGACCTACATCCTTTAGATCTCTTGGCCAAAGAAATTCAATGTCGTTCAAATGACAGGCTACCGCATAATACACGGAAAAAAATTACAACAGCAGAGACGGTGAATCACTGGAAGGAAAGCGAAAATGGGAGGTGGAAATTCTGACTGATCCCCAACGTTGAAACATGGTTAAACAGACCGCACGGCGAAGTAGATTTCCACCTAACACAAATACTCACAGGACATGGCTGCTTCAAAGCATATTTGAAACGCTTCGGAGACGAAAATAATGACACATGCCATTATTGCGGAGGCGATACCGTCGAAAATGCAGAACACACATTCTTCTATTGCCTGAAATATAAACATGAGAGGCATCACTCCTGTTAACTTGGTAAACCAAATGGTCGAATCAGTAGAGAAGTGGAAAACTGCTTGCGAAGTGGCAGCCAGGGTTATGAAATCCCAACGAACAGCGGCGGAGAAGAGAGCTGTTAATGTAACGAACAACCACGACACAAACACACTAACATTGACGTGACGGGAAGGGTCGGTGTCGAACAATGTACAAGGGGGGTTATCAGACCAACAGAGGTGGGGCCAGGTAAATGCAACTTGTAATTGAATGTATTTGGACCATCATGTACGCATGAGTGTCACTCAACCATCCTCCCGAAGGTAATACTTGACGGTGGTACCGGGGGGAACGGTACAGGACGGTAGGAGGTTTAGTTCGGATTAAAGTTCCACACTGACATGGGGCCCAGGCTTTCGATGCTTCCTCCTCGTAAAAACAAAAAAAAAAAAGAAAAACAAAAGCGTGCAATCATATGAGCAGATAATAAGATTAATATGATAGACGATGTATTTATATAATGTTGTGATAAATTTAATTTCTATTAGTAAGAAACATAATACAAATAACAGACTAATATACTAAATATTGAGTATAGTATGTAAAAATCAAATAAAATTATTAAATATGCAAGTCCAAATTGACTATACGTATTACTATGCATGCATTCATACAAAATTATATTCATATCATTATTTTTACATGCCAATATGGAAATGCCGACGGCAAAAAGCAAAACTATACTTATTTGCATGCATTGCGAAAGCAAGAATTGAAGCATGGAAACGTTTTATGTTCTCTGCTATGACATCATATGCCGTACCTATATTATTTCTCTTCATATTCTCTGTTTGAGTATGTGGAGAACTGTTAAAAATGTTAACATTTCACGTCGTGAATTCTGTGGTTGTGAGGTGAATTCCCTATCACAATCTTATAAAATGTTCGACATCGAACCTGCACCTTCTCTATGTTTTAAGTTCTCTGCTTCAACATCGTTGTTATCATGTAGTACTTTTCAGCMCTTTGATAGCTGGTATATCCAAACGGAATGCTGCTAAAGAGGAGAGGCGACGGGAACATCGTGAAATAGTGCAGGTTATCCAAGGCCAAACTAATTCCATAACGGAATTTTTAAAATAAATAATAATAATTCCTAAAGTTGGATTAAAATAATTATAACTTATAATGCTTTTTAAATAATATTTTTTGAATTTAATAACTTTGGTGAAATTTTTTTTTGTTATAGAATAAAAAAATCGAATACATACAAATTTCAATTTGATTTCTTTTTACAATAAGGATAAATATATAAACAAATAATGCAAGTAAATAGYGTATTTCGACAGTCGAATTGAGGAATATTTATATACATATGTACATACATGGATCGTCTTCTGTAACTAAAGATGATACATATAGTATACATATATCTTGATCTTGTTCGTTCCCCTCGCGCATGTACTGTGAAGAACTATAATCATAAATTGGAGAATCAAAGTCTTTTGCAACCCCGCCATCTATTTCGTTCAACGTAATACCTGCTTTCGTCAATACACCAAATTCCTTATCTCTATGCAGTTTCGTGCAGAACCATGTAATTTGTCGCATTTTTGCTCTTTATGGGTATTAGGTATTCCTATTGGTGTTAAAAGCCACGGACCTAGAGGATAATCTTGATCGCCAAGACGCCAAAAATCTCTCCGTTGTTGCTCAGACGCATTAGCATGATGGCGAAAAAAATGTTTTCGTAGGTTAGGATTTAAACAACAAAACTTACTACTTCAACATTGATACTGCAGARTCCTTTTCTATTTAAATATAAATTAAGAGGACTTCACATTATTTGTTAGTTGAAATTGCCGCAGAGTTAGAAAGATGTAGAGAATAGCTCATTTAGGGAACAGTCAGACCCTCTTTCTTTAGTTTGTAGTAAAGTTCCTCCTCAGTTAGGTGCTTGCATTAGGAGTAGTTTTATAAATAGTAATCGCCGTACCCATGGTCGATGTTTTAAAACGATAGCTTTGGGTGTATTTTTTCTATCGCCAGTTGCTTATCGGCACTTAAAGCACCAATTAGATTTTCCATCCGAAAGTACTTTGGAAAATTTTGTTACAGACTGGTCCCGTTTGCCAGGTTGCACCCAAAGTAGCATAAAATCTTTAGAGATTAGGAGTAGGGGATTCACTTTCGAACAAAAGTTCGTGTCAGTTTCGTGTGATGAAATGTCACTGAAATGTCATTTGCAGTATGATAGGAAATTCGATAGGGTGATAGGTATTGAGGATTATGGCGATGAAAATCGCACTTCTAGATTAGCAACTACTGCAATGACTATAAGGGTGCAAGGTATAAGTGGAGAGCCTTGGTCCCACCCATTGGCTTATTTTTTTGTAAAAGGTTCCTGCAAAGGGGATGTCCTCAAGAAATACATTCTTGAAGCCATTGCCCAACTGCGAAATATAGGACTAATTCCTTGCCATTTTGTTTGCGACCAGGGCACCAATTTTCAGAATTTCGCTCATTTGTTAGGTGTTTCAGCGTCACGGCCTTTTTTTTAATGTTAATGGCAAAGAAGTGTATTTTTTTTACGATAGCCCCCATTTGATAAAAAGTAGTCGTAACTGTTTACAAAATTTAAAAAATACGATTTCTTTAAAAATAGTCGGGTAAGTTGGTTAGATATTGTTCATTTTTAAGAAACCGACTCTAAGTCGAGTTATCGGTGCGCCCATAAATTAACCGATGCTCATATTTATCCAAATACTTTCGAAAAAAATTAAGGTTAAATTCGCGTCTCAATTATTAAGTAATACGGTCGCTTCTGGTATGTTGTCCCTATAAAGCTCGGGGCCTTAAGCTCGAATAGTAGGAGCTTTATTAATTCCGCAGAATTCGTTTCGTTTCTTAATAAATTATTTGATATTGTAAATAGCAGTTTCGTTGAGGCTGTTGTACCCACTAAAAAAGTATTTGTAGGTTCCCTGAACAGTTAGAGTTTTTAAATGGGGCGGAACAAGTTTTAAAAACTATTCGAGTCGTAGATGATTTAGAAAGCAACACAACCAATAATTTTAGTTTTATAAAAGGGTGGGTGTTAAATATTATCAGTTTAAGACGCTTGTGGCGATTTTTGTCATACTCAGGTTTTCCGTACATGAAGATGAGACGACTATGTCCGGACAGTTTAGAACATTTTTTTGGGCAGATTCGAAGCAGAGGAGGTACTAGAGTAACGCCCTATATGTTCTCTAGTTTGTTTAGGAAATCTTGGGGCTTACGTTACGTAAACATCGTAACAAAAGGAAACTGTGAGCTGCCTTTAGAACCTGATGCTACAGTAATTTCGTAGCATAGTAATAATGTTCTACTTAATATGTGTGATGATTCACTATTGAATGACCTTTCTTGGCAGGATTTTCAAGGTTTACCACGGCCTGAACACTCCCTTGTTAGAAAAATCGCATTAGATAGTAGTTTGGAAATTAATGTTTTTAAAGAAAATGCGTTTAGCTACATTTGCGGCTATTTTTATTTACAAATTTTCAAACTGCAAACAGGTTCCCTGCCTTTACCATATTTAGGAGATGACGAATTCATCTTCCTGCATCAAAATCAAATAGACAAACGCAACTTAGTCAAGCCRCCTGAGGATTTTATTGCAGTTGTAAAAAGTTTGGAAACAAGATTTTTTAGAAGAATTCAACAGTAATTGCCATAAAATAGGATTAGGAGATATTGTTTTGAATAAAATGAAAGATGTTAGGCCCTATTTGTGTTGTGATAATTGTGACCCAAAAATAGTTATATCCCTTTTTATTAGAATTAGAATATAGTTTTTAACTAAATTTTTAAATAAAGACCTTTCTGTCCCTAATTTTAAAACTAAAATTTTGTGTGTTTCACTTCTTAGGTTTCACTTCTATAGGTYTTTTTTTTGGTTACAATAAGCGAACTTAAACTTACGATAGAAAATAAAAAAGTAAAAATTTTGTAAATAGTTAGGGTAAAGGGTTCTAAAATAAGAAAGCAATTTTTTAAGTAAAATTAGAATTTGKGATGTAAATGTAGACATCTGTATATATGTAAATAATTATATTACTGTGATGTTTTTATATATTTTTTTATGAATTGTTATTGTTTTGTTTTAATCGTTATATGTGACCTGGTCTACGAAAAGGGATCTAACGTGCGAAAACTAGTTTATGACTTGTCATGTAAAATTTTATCGTTTTTTTTTTTCGTTATACACTAATGAATTATTATCGTTTTGTTGATTTATGTAACTAAATTTATTAATTCGTGACATAGGCCTAAACGGGAACCGAGCACCCAACACTAACTTCGGTAACGCGCCGTTTTGCATACCTCCTGGGTGGTGTGGAAAGTGCAATTGGGCGTTTTAATTTAAATGCCCAAAAATTATTATTTTGTCCAATCTGACCATAATGGAAAATGTTATAAAACGCGCTAATTTTGAGGTGCTTTCATACTGGAATAAGTTGAACATCCCTTTATTCCTGCGCAAGACAATAGCGCAAAACCAAATATGCCCTGCGAGAAATATTTTATGATTCTAAATGCCTATGGTGCCATGCAATGCCTTTTATATTCCAAGTATTTTAAAGATGATAGGTAATATATCCTTAAAACATATTTTGTTAATTTTCATTATACCATTACGTATTTAGATAAAAAAGAACGAAAATGTCTTTTTACAGAAAAAATATATATTTGTTTGCAAAAAATATCTGTTTGATCACATTGTAATATTAGAAACTCTTTTTAATAATTTTGAAGATATATTCAAAGATTTTGAGATAGATTTGTTTGAAAATCCCTTTCATTGCGATATAAGTACCTACCGATATGAAGTTTACTTACAGTCAGAATTAATAATTCTACGAAGTGATCGGGAAATTTCAAACAAATCAAGTATTATTGAATTCTGGCAAAACATGGATGATTCATTCTACCATGAATTGAAAAAAAAAATGCATTTAAATGTTTATCATTTTTTCCTCTACTTATAAATGTGAAGAAATTTTTTCAGATTTAGAATTTATTTGTTCCAAACAACGCAATAAAATTTCTTCAACCCATTTAAAAAATATTATTTTAATAAGAAATTGTCATAAAAAGATTGATATCGATAAATGTAAAGATATGTATAACATTAAACAATTACTTTTATTATATATTAGGTTGTCAAAAAAGTCTTGCGGTATTTTCGCTAGTTGGCGCTGAGAGCGCGTAGTTCTAGTTTTATTCAACGCGCTAACACGTGTTTGATTGATTGTCGTTTCTTTAAAGTCGTTCGTGAGTTGTAGCGTCGCAAACATGAAGCAAAATAAAGAGAATATGGCATATTTTAAAGTACTACTACGATAAAGGCAAAAATGCATCTCAAGCCGCCAAAAAAATTTGTGCCGTTTATGGACCCGATACAGTTTCCATTTCCACCGCACAACGATGGTTTCAACGTTTTCGTTCTGGTGTAGAGGTGGTCGAAGATGCGCCACGCTCCGGAATTCCTGTCGTCGAAAATTGCGATAAAATCGCTGAATTG
>NW_017537084.1:33515-41027 GCF_001853355.1 Bactrocera latifrons | reverse complement strand
ATGGACCCGATACAGTTTCCATTTCCACCGCACAACGATGGTTTCAACGTTTTCGTTCTGGTGTAGAGGTGGTCGAAGATGCGCCACGCTCCGGAATTCCTGTCGTCGAAAATTGCGATAAAATCGCTGAATTGGTCGAAAGAGACCGGCGTACTAGCAGTCGTAGCATCGATCAAGAGTCATCAAAGAAAAAAAAAATACCGCAAAACTTTTTTTGTCAACCTAATATATAAATTATTCCCTCCATTTCGGAAACTGCAGAACTTCTTATTTATCTGTTTATTGTTTCCTCTGAGATTTGAATAATCGTTTATTTATATATAGCTTTTAGTTTTATTGAATATTTTCATATATTTTTGCTACAACGTAGTGAAAACATATTTAATTTGCAAATTTTAGTGAACAATAATTTATTTTATAATTTTGCTTATAAAATTTACTTAATTTTTCACTGGGCTACTTTTTTTTCGTGCTCACCAACACAGTGACAGATCCTCTAATGCCGACCACTGATTTACAGTAGAAAAACCACCGTCCCTATAGGAAATATGAGATGGTGTTTTTACAGTGGCTGTACATCTTATATGAGTGCGAAGAAAAACATTTTTGAAAGTGTTAAGCTAGTAAAGTCTGCACCACAACAAACAAATTCGCGGAAAACAAATTGAATTGGACTTAATTTGTTGACTGCTGCTAAAATTACTGACAAGGGTTACGCAATTAAATTAAAAAGGAATGAAGCCGTGATTATTAACAGACACAATAAAGTGGTATTGGATGCTGAACATATTGACAATTTGTGTTATTTAGAAACTTAGAAAAATTTCACAAATTTGGCAAATATCAAAAATAGTATTGATTTGCGGAATTATAGAATAGGACACGTTAACGAACGCGATTTTGAATCAATGGCAAACGGTCCCTTATATGGATTAAAGTTTAAACCAACTGAAATACTCTTCGATTGTGAAATTTGTGAAAGTGAAAAGCAAGTACGTGTAGCCTTTCCTAGAATAGATGGAAACAGAGTTGGGGATCTGTTTTTGGCAATGAGGTGGGAGTCTTAAGGCGGTGCGAAATATTTTCTGACATTTATTAACGTAAAGTCAAGGTGATGAAAAATATTTTTCACAAAATAAAAATCACACCTACTAGATGTTTTTAAAGAGTATAAAGCAAAAGATGAGACATTCACTGGAAAGAAATAAAAGCGTTGCAATCTGACGACGGGTGTGAATGTTGTAATAAGGAACTAAATAAATTTTTAAAAGAGTGCGGAATCAAAAGTCGACTTACTTAGTTGATATAGCTGAATGTAAAAACAGAACTCTAACAGAGCTCTTGTTGACAGGCCTAGGRGCATGATGAAACATGCAGGTGTACCACCATCTTTCTGAGTTGAAGCAAAGAATACAGCTTGTTATATTTGAAATCGTTATGTAAGAAAATAATTGGTACAATAGCATATGTTCTTAACAAAAATCCTTCAAAAGGAAAATTCTATTCGCGCTCTGAGCCATCTATATTTGGTGGATACTCATTCGAATCAAAGGCGTGAGGTAGGTGCAGGTAATAAATTACGTGGTAGAGGTTGACCAATGTTTGTACGCACGGGACAAGGAGGGCGACGATGAAAAGTGTATCGCCAGTTAATCTAATGACGATTCAGAGGAGGAGGTCACTAATTCAGAAGATATCTATGAGTGTAGCGAAGCACGTTTTATAATTAATGATCTGAATACTCTGGCAGAGGCGCTTTAGGCTACGTTTATGACCGAGCGGATTCGCGTCTCGCGATGCGATGAAAATCGCTCTATCGCTACCAGCGGTTTCGCCATCGTAATCGCTAGCGATTGAGTGTTTACAGTACAGCGAAATCAGAAGCGATTGAAAATTTATAACGTCAAATCCGTTCGTAGTTTCTTTTACTTTTCATTAAAAAAAGACATGTGTGCACGCGTTCGTAAAATTTTGCTTACAGAAAGTAGTCTTTTAGTACGTCAGCAGATTTTAAGATTTTGTAAACAGAAAAGATTCCAAGTGCATCCAATTTGCAAAGAACGCAAAAGCCATGGAGAGTTCCATCATTTACACACCCGCCTTCTACAATATCCTGAGAAGTTTATAGAGTATTACCGAATGAGAATTAACACGTTTAATTATATCTTGAATAATATATATAAACATAAAGAAAAAAATACTAGAAATCAGAAAACACCAATTGATGCTGTAGAAAGGCTCGCACTGACCATAATTTACAATATTATGTATTCATTCCATAAATTTTTATTCAATTTTAATATTTATACTTGTTCACTTACATATGTAAGTATGTATTTAATATAATATTACACACATTAATATTAAGTAGCTTAATTAAAATTTTGCGSATTTGGAAAAATGAAGCTGTTTGAATCCTGCGTTTCAATATTTGGGCTGCTACTCACATAACTAATAAAAGAAACTGGCGTAGCCGATTCCTGATTATCTCTGGCGTACATAATGTCGTACATAACCTCCTGCATTTTCATGCGAAATTTTATTTTTTTTCTTCACCCATATTTTTTATGTACTTTTTGAAACTCATAAGAAAAAGGTAATCACCATCCTCCTCATCGTTGCTTTTTTCTAGAAGCTTACGCTTCTTTTCCTCCAGCTCCAAAAACGCTGAGCTTTCTGTAAGTTTTTTCTTTAATTTTTTAKGTGTAGGCTGCATCAATTTTATGGATTCAGGAGTTTCCGATTTATCTTCATCATGAAGTTCAACCAATTCATCACAACTTGTTTCATTGATCAAGTTACCTGACATGGAGCGCGATTTCATAATATCTTGTAAAAAGCACATATTCTTAAAATGTGTTCATTTTGAATGCGGCATTGTAGCGCTGCCTGAAGCCACCACATTTTCCTTACGAAGTTCTCTACGATAGCTGTCTTTCAAGTTTTTCCATTTTTTTGCACCAGAGCCCGCTGAAACACATGTAAAAAGAATAATTTCGTTTAAATTTATTTTCAGGTTTTTAGCAACGGGAAATTCATTCCGATCKTTGGCTTTTTCTTATYGCATAGGAATTGCTACAGTGGCCAAAATTACTAGAGAAGTATGTGMCGCCCTTTGGACGTCTCTGGTTTCCAAACATTTGAATCGCAAAACAAATGAAGAATTGATAAAAATAGCAGACGAATTTTACTCCAAATGGGGATTTTCGAATTGCATTGGAAGTATCGACGGCAAACATATTCATTGCAAAGGCCACCGCATTCTGGCAGCATGTTTTTCAACTACAAACACTTTTTTTCCATCGTTTTACAAGGCATTGCCTCTGCTGACTACAAGTTTACTGCCATTGAAGTTGGAGCATATGGCAAACAGAGTGATGGTGGCATTTTTGAATCTTCAACATTACATAAGCTTATAGAAACTGGAGAATATGAAATTCCAGAAGAGCGGAATCCACCAGGCACAGAAATTGCAGCACCATTCGTAATGCTTGGGGATGAAGCATATCCACTCAGAAAATATTTATTGCGCCCATATTCTAAAACAAATTTGAACAATGACTCTGAACTATTCAACACAATGCTATCTAAATCCAGAAAATCTATTGAATGTGCTTTTGGTATTATTACAAACAAATGGCGTTTACTAACCAAATCAATCGAAAGTGATATTTATGGTGCAGAACTATTTGTTAAAACTATTTGTTTGCTACACAATATTATAATTGATAAAGAGGGAGTTTGTATGGAAACCTTAATGCAAGTTCAGCAAACTATTCCCATAAATATGAATAGGCAGAGGCAGTATAACAGAAGCTCTGAAGCTGCTACGACTATGCGAAACAATTTTAAAGAATATTTTGTTCAAAAAAATGTTATATTCACTTAAGTAAAGGTTGTTTATTACATAAAAATAAAATAATACTATTACTTACCTTCCAAACCGCATTCTTTTTCTACTTCTTCCCAAGCTTTTCTGATTTCGTTTCTATAATGATAATCTGGATGATGCAGATTCCACAAACATTCTTTATTTCGCACTTTTTCAATAAATTTGTCCATCGTGTTTAACGCGATTCGCTCAACTGAATCAAAAATTTTGATCGCTGATTTTCGTCGCTAGCAGTCGCTCCATTTTCGCTGAAACCGCTTTTCGCTAAATCGCTGCACGATAAACACCTCCGTATGGATTTATGTATTTGATCGCTAGTAGCGATTTTCATCGCATCGCGCGACGCGAATCAGCTCGGTCATAAACGGTGCCTTATATATTTGATAACGAATTTTTGGCGTATATGAGAAACAAAACTTGTAAAATAGTTGAAAAGCCTTTGAATCGTTAAGTAATTGGTAATAAGTTCTTGGTTACGTTAATCGTTGTATGGGTATAGATTTTCATCAGAATCGAGAGAAAAGCGAAATATTTATATCGCAGATTACATAAGCGGAATCAATAGTGAAGTAATTCAGAATGTTAGAGTGCAATCGAAACGCCAATAGAACTGAATTGCAAACTTCGACAAAAAATAAGGCGATTATGGCGAAATATTGATACCAAGGCTTAATCGGCACTTTGATGTACTTAGCCGTATCTACAAGACCAGATATAGCGTATCCCGTAAATTTTATCAATTTAACAGCAACTACACTGAACAGCATTGGAAGTCAGCGAAAAAAAAGTTTTACGATACGTCAAGGGCATAGTATAACAGGATTTACTTTCAGCAGTACCAGAGTGCACAAAAATTAGCAGTGTCTTCGAATTTCCGCACTCGGTCGAAACAAATTAATGTACGAAATTATTTTATTTGAAAGTCCTTGCGAGATAATCCCATTACACTAGAGTATATGTCAACTCAGGAAGTGCCAACGTACATATTAACTAAGGGCCTTACGAAACTGAAACATATTAATTGTTTATCAAGTTTGAATCAAAAAGAGGAAGAATAGACTCTGTACATCGAGAGTTGTTGTGGAGGCGAAGTAGTTCGTAGTAAAAAGTATTAAGTGAATATGTATTTAAATTACAACTATGTACCTCTTGGAACCTGCATTCCTTTTCTATATTCTCTTTTGTTATATCCTTTTATAAACTGTAAAGACATGTTTATAAATATTAAATAAAGTCAGTCGTTATTTAAACTTAAATCTTCTCGACCACCAGGAATTTTACACCGAAAAAAACCTGCATGAGTTAAACTCGGTCGAGTTTTGGAACGCAACCATGAATGATATGATTCATGTGCGAGTAAATGCCCTTATGTCCAAAAAATAATGGCATTTTCACGAAAATCTGGGAATCAGTGACAAACGTCTAAGTCAGGGAATTCCCTGACAAATCAGGAAATATGGTAACTGAACAAATGGGGCAAGAAAAGAGTTACTCTTATATTTTTTTAATATAGCTTAATTTATTAAAGGGGGTTAATGTTGACACTTCACACAATAATAATAAAAATCTATAATAAGTATATAAAGGCATTCGCTACATGCCAAGATACGATCGAATAAATGAAGCGTATCCCGATGAAAATTAGACGATGTGTAGGATCCCGGTCGAATTAATGGTTATAAGCCGCATGCAGGATAGATCCGATTTTGTGTATGTAGTTAATTGTAGCGCGCGGGTTGGGTGTAGAAAGAAAACAAAATTGACGTACGAAGTGTCTATGACGAATGTTCACGTGCGAATGGGGATGGCGAAAGTGTCGAACCAACCGAGTCTGCTTTCTCCTTGTCCATCCTTTTTGATGAGTGAGTGTATACGTAATTCGAGTTGTGTTGGTGTCTTCAGCTGTGGTGAATTAAGCTGTCTTATTAAGGTGCGCCAGTTTTCCCGGGTAGAGAGGGTGAATGCTTAACTCATTTAAACATCCTGGGCCCCCTTGGCGAATATTTTGCCTAGTATTGCGTAAGTATATGCTGTTGCATTTATTTCGGCGTACTACTGGTAGAGTAGCCGAAGCGCGGAATACGTTCTGGCAGCAGAAGTATTTCTTGATTGAGTTGTAATATACTTTTATTTATCCGTATGTGTAGAGAACGGATATTGGTTTGAAACATACCGCATGTAGTTGAATGTGAATTTTAATATTCGGGTAGATGCTTAAGAAAAGCAACTTTATTTTGCGGGTTTAATTGATTTTACTGACAACTTTTTGTATTTGCGATTTTTTCTTTTATCGTTTTATTAAGTGGATTATTTATTATTTGCCTTTTCTGTATGATCGACATGTGTTTGCATTTTATTTTATTCTCGGCTTATAAAGGATAGTAACTCCACGCCTGGCTCAGATATGGCCATAATGGGTACTCCTAAGCCCTGGAGTGAGGACTGTGACGATAGAAGAGGGATCTTGCGAGCGTACAGTGAATGACCGTAAATTGAAATCGACTTCGATTCTTGTTAATACTATACATAATTGTTCATAGTTAATTTGAAGCTTTATACAGCTGATTTCCATATCCCACCCATATGAGGAGCGCATGGATTGTTACGATAAGAGAGTAGGTGCGTCAATGTATCGCATTGGGAGTATGGTGATCCCTTAACTTATTTACTTTTTTGATATAACTAAGTTATGTTATATTTTATGTTTTCAGTGCGTGTGCACGAATTTGGCATTTAGTAGCTCGCCACCGTTCTAGGATTTGTTCATAATCTTTTTCATTTTTGGCCAAAGCCATCCTGCGGGCCGAAAAGTTGTATCTGCTTTTAATATATGGATTGTCAGAGGTAAATCTGACTTTGTTTATTATACCATTATGTGGGGTATTCGAAAATTGTGGCGCTAGTGGTTGTCGTACCACGTACCGGCCATTGTTTGATCGAGTAGTTGTGGCTTTAGGGAAGTGCTCACAATACTGATCTTTTATAGTTTTATTTAATATTCGGGGAAGTTTTCCTATCTCTTGGAATTTCCTTAATTGTGAATTAAGGTATTGATTTGATTTTTTCTCAACTTGAGTTGATGTGTTGGTAACTAGTTCTGTAACTGGTCCACTTTGAGTTTCGCTGCATAGTGTTTGAACTTTTTGTGCCTTAGAGCAACATGGTGTCTTTTGGCAATTTTTAGAGTTGTAGGTTTCGAGATTTGCTTTCGCAATTGAACTCGTGGTTCTTTTTCTGTAATCGACTCTTTGGAGTGAAATGGGATATCTGCTGTAATGAAGCATTGAATTGTGTCTTTTGTGACAATATAAGCAATTATAGTTACTTTTACAATTTTTAGGATTGTGTGTATGGGACAAGCAGTTTGTACAGAGTCTTTTTGATCTACCAAAGTTGTTCCTTTCGTTAATATTTATTTTTTTAAACTTCTCGCAAGTTTTAAGTTTATGCCCTCTTTTACATTGTTCGCATGACGTTTGTTTTCTTTGTTCGGATGTGAACGCTTGTGTTTTGTAAAAGCTTTTGTTTAAATTGTTGTTGCTTCTAGCTTGGGGTCTATTTAAGCTTCCATTTTGGTCGTGTTTAATGTTCTTAGTTTTGATTATTTTTTCTTCTAACCT
>NW_017537084.1:11530-33195 GCF_001853355.1 Bactrocera latifrons | reverse complement strand
TGAGGTGATACAATTTTTGCGCTTGTGATAATTGAGGATGGTTTATGTACACGGCCGTGAACATGTCCCGGAAGGACGGCCATTCTTCATAACCTCCATAAAAAGTTTCTGTGTCACAATCGGGCAACTCGAGGTGATTGCCTGAACTTGCCTTTKGACTGTCTATTTCTGGCAGCTCTACTCCACTGTGGGGAGTAGGTGCAATTGCTTTTATTAGCTTTAATTGATCGGAGATCATAGCTTTCGTTTCTCCATATTGGTCCAAGCAGTTTTCGTAAATATCGTAAGCCGATGATTTAAAATTTTGAGGTAAACCTGAATCGTCAGATTCTACTATGGCGTCATAAGCCGTTTGGAGGCGGGCCCAAAAATTTTTAAGATTTTGGCTTTTTATTTCTAATAACGATTCCGAGTTTTCGTGAATCGGGGAAGAGGCAAATCTAGTGCAGTATCTTGTTAAACTGTCACTTTCAGAAATTTAGAAGCCTGTTTTGAGCGTGTAGCTCCTACAGGAGTATTTTGATTTTTTTTTGTTATTAACCATTTTGGCTACTGACTTGAAAGACGAGTATGTTATATCGTGTTATTATTAGGAAATAATAATATTTATTTATAGATTTTATATCTTTGTTTTAAGTTTGAAAATATCCTTGATTTTATTTATTTATTATTTAGACGATTTAATTTTGTCAAATAAGCACTTTTAGTTTATTAACACTTTTTCCGTCCTTATGTTAGTATTTAGGTACACCCTAATACTTGGACTTGTATGTATGTATGTATGTGCTTCTGAAGGTACTTATGTTTTGTGCAATTGAGAGGCCGCCGCGGAGATCAATGCGCTATTTACACATGCACGAATTGTGTGTGTTTTGTAAGCATGGTTATCTTAAGCAATTGAGAGCTCGTTAGAGAGATCAATTCGCTTTTTGTACGCAATCCTGCTTGTTCTTATTTTCCAAAGAACAAGAGGTATTGCCGGATAATTGCCAATGCGGACTTTGAATATATAAATATGTGTGAAAGTATGTGTATGTGTATGTTAAAAAAAAAAATTTTTTTATGCTAAGCTAAGCTGCGTTTTTGTTTATTTTTTTTGTTAGATTTTAATGTATTATGGATTTGTTTTAATCAAAGATTACCTTTTTAATAATTTTGCAATATAGTATAATTGACCCAATGTACATATGTAGGGTATAGCATAGGCAGATTTGTATTGCCGTATGCTTATAAGTATGTATATATGTATGGCAAGAGAGCGCGAATGAGAAGTGCTCCCATATGCACTTTATGTATGTTTGTCAGTTATAATACAAATTATTTATTATGCACTTTTTTAATGTTTTTGGGATCAACATATGTATGTATGTATAGTATGAAAGTATATAAAATTATGCATAGAAAAGTAAGATAATATGCATATATGTATGTATGTATGTATGTTTGTATGTTTTTTCTCTCTCCTTTTTTTTTTTTTTTGGTTTATGCCTTTGCTTTTCAATCCTGCTTATTGTTTTGTTAAAGATAAGGGGAATTGCCGGTTAACTTAACTAGGCATTCGATAAATATTTTAATTATGTTTATAAATGTTTGTGTATATGTAACCGTATTATATTGATAAACGGATTTGGTGTTAAATACATATGTGCATTTAATAATTAAAATGTGAAATCAATACTCTCACTCTGATTTTCGGGTAATGTACGTATGTTTATGTGTATATGTTGAAGTGCCTGGCCGCTCTAATTTTCTCTATTCCTGTTGCTCACTGCTGCCTACTTATATTCCTTGTGGTGTTGTTGTGTTGTGTGATTTAGTTTTCGCGCCAGATTAGTGTTTTATTTGGTTTCGCGCGCGTTTATTTTGTTGGTATATACTTGGATGTATGTTTTACTGCTAGGTTTCGCGCTCAGTGTTTTCCATATGTATGTATTTTTAGTATGTTTATGTATAGAAATATACTATTTTTTGTTTGTTTCTTATTTTGCCTCTAATACATAATAATGTTGTYTTTTTTTTTTTGTTTTTTGTTCTGCTTGTTCACTGCACTGTTTTGTTTTTGCACTGCACACTTTTATTTGGTTTTATTTCTTTTTTGCTTTTGTTCGTTTCTGCACTCTGTATAACTTCGCCGAACCGAAATTTGTTTTGTTTTTTGTCAATTTACCATTCCTGTAACACTTCGTGAATATATGTACATATATGGGTATTTCTTGTGTGTCACTGCACTATTTTTCTTGTTTTTACTTTATTATAATATGTGGGCATAAGTATATGTTAATTATCATATATTAAAAACTATGCGTTGTTTTTTTTTTTTTTTGGTGTCACTGCTCTTTTTTTGGTTTTTTTTTCAATAATCCATAGTGCCTCTCACTATGGCTCGAAGGACCATGAACAAATGGGGCAAGAAAAGAGTTACTCTTATATTTTTTTTAATATAGCTTAATTTATTAAAGGGGATTAATTTTGACACTTCACACAATAATAATAAAAATCTATAATAAGTATATAAAGGCATTCGCTACATGCSAAGATACGATCGAATAAATGAAGCGTATCCCGATGAAAATTAGACGATGTGTAGGATCCCGGTCGAATTAATGGTTATAAGCCGCATGCAGGATAGATCCGATTTTGTGTATGTAGTTAATTGTAGCGCGCGGGTTGGGTGTAGAAAGAAAACAAAATTGACGTACGAAGTGTCTATGACGAATGTTCACGTGCGAATGGGGATGGCGAAAGTGTCGAACCAACCGAGTCTGCTTTCTCCTTGTCCATCCTTTTTGATGGGTTAGGGTATACGTATGGCGAGTCGTGTTGGTGTCTTCAGCTGTGGTGAATTAAGCTGTCTTATTAAGGTGCGCTAGWTTTCCCGGGTAGAGTGGGTGAATGCTTAACTCATTTAAACAGTAACCCTAAGCATTTYTGATAAACAAGTATTTGGTTACTTGAAATAACTGTCATTCGTAACTTTTATTATACTGTGGAACATTTTTGGGATTATTGGCTGGGGGGTGAGAAGTTCCAAGTCAGGGTGATGGTACTAGGTCAGTATAGTAAAACTCTCAAAGGGTTTGGCGTTCGTATTTGTCAGTTTTTTTTATGACCTTTTAAATTTTTTACTATACTGACCTAGTACCATCACCCTGACTTGGAATTTCTCACCCCCAGATTAGCTGTTGTACTGTGTTATCTGAGAATGCCTTTGATCAAAAATTTAAAACTACAAATCGGCTTAATGTTTTTTAATCTTCTTTTCTCTTACCACTTGTATCGTTTATATCAAAAAAAGAAGTAAAGGGATTTCCTTCGGAAACAAGGCCGTATCGAACTTCACGAGGTCTCCCTTTGTCACCATCTTCGGCATGTACTTGGAGAATCTGTAATAAAATCAACTTTCTTAGAAATTCGCAAAATTATGAAATTTCTTAATTCGTGTAAAGCTCAAAACAAAATATTTTACTAATTATATAATTTTAAATCCGACAACGACAATTGTTCACCTCAATAATTAAACTTGTTMTGGAATCTAAAAGCCTGATAATAGTGAAATGAATTATCGCAGTACGAAAAAAAGCTTGTCACGATAAATATCTCTTAGTGCCAGCACAATATTTGCAAGATTCTCTGTGTTAGAATTTTTATATTCAAACAAGTTAATACAAGTTACGAGTCTACTTCTGTGTTAACCGGTTATCTTAATTATTTTCCTTAGCAATTCACAATTATTAATTTGAAGTTATAAAGGGGCGGATCCGAAATAGTTCTTGAAACATGAATATTATTAAAATAAATATTTTAGTTTCTTTATACAGTTTAATATCATAATGGAAAAACTTCAAATCGACCTTCTAATATCACATCCTACTAAACTGAAAGGACACATTATAAATCGTAGACGTGCGGGTGATATACTATACTTTACTGAAATGTGTAATACTATAGTCAGTTCGTATATTGAATAGAGACATTTCACAAAATAAAACGATTCGACTTCAAGGTCATGATGGGTATGCAGCAACGCCAGACTGATCAATCTATCTTGAAGCACGTTCATTTTCAGCCACGTTTTCACTTTGTGAAGTGTCAAAAAGAGAGATCATAGCTTGCATTCGTCGTAGGAAGTGTGCAGAATATGCGAAGAAAACTATGAATTATGGTTCATAGGCCTACATCGCAGTTCTTCAACGTTTCCAATGCACTAGTCGGTAACCTGTTGTCTTTTGACTCTTTCTTCTGCTCCAATGGAACTGCCACATTTGAGCTTCACACGTCGCACGACGTTGTCATTATTCAAAGGCCACTTTCTATCTAGCAGTCAGTACGATTTTCCACTTCTTGGGTTTTCAAAGCACATACTTTTTCTGAAAGCAGCAAACTCAGTTGAAATCCATTCAATACTTCTCTAGAAAAGTGTAACAAAATCTCCGCTGAGTGTATCCAAAAGAGGAATGTACACTGAGATGCATTTTTCGCAAGTTCCCACGCAGAAATTTTCGCATATTGTTTGTCGGCCGTAGATTCTTGGTGTTTGTTCGTCAAATTTCAGTTCTGTGGTTATTTTGCTTCATGTCTGAAATCGAAAAAGTTACTCAGCTTTTTGTCTTCGATTTGCAAACGGCATATCTATCATTTTCTCTTTGTCAGAATGCTCGATGCACACAATAATTTTAATTGCCAGCTGTTGACTTTTATATGTTCGAAAACTTGTCTCTCATTCCCCTGTTCTGAATCCGCGACTGAGTATCGGAATAAAATTTAACACAAACAATGGTTTTGAGATATGTTATCTCTCGTCTAAAATCTGCCGCAATTGAACCACACCTGTTCAAACTTACAGATGCCGAATATGTGGATCTAGTGTCTATGGCTGAGAAATATTACAGAGGCTCAGAGAGAATATTACCAAATAATATATCGGTCAATTTGWGGAGTTATTTTAATAAAATTCAGATAATAGTGACGAATGGACAAAATGTGCCCGATAATATCAACCTTTACTAGATAAGGCCGATAATGTGTGAAATACTTCCAAACTTAGCTTCTCCTTATTTGTTATTTAAGTTAATAAGAATTTTTGCGATTTAAAATGGCCCGAGTAAAAAACTTTTTTACTTTTTAGTTGAGTTTGCGAGTTTAGAGATTTTATCGAAWGTTAAAACCTGTCAAAACTTTTAGGAAATGGTGTGAAATTTCAGGAAAAAAGAATTACAATTTAAATAAAAAAACTATAAAATATCTTTTTTCACCTGTACGTCGCGTATTATAAAAACATGGAAAACAAGTAAGGAAGGTTAAGTTCGGGTTTATCCGAAAAATTATTCTCTTGAAACTTGCAACTACCAAAACCGATGTTATGATGTTAACAAAGCTTGATATTAATGAGTAGGGATAGGCTAAACTGAACATTTTATAGTCTTGAAAATTGTAGAAATAAAAGCCCGGCAAATTCCTTCAGGTTTCGGCAAAATTTTATAATAAACTATGGAATTTAAGGGTTGAAACGATTGATTTCATCTATTTTTGCCAACTCCACATACTATTAATATGCCATATACTAATAAAATATTTCCTGGGTTTCATTAAAGTACCGCACCTACCACCACCAATCATATGGGGAGAGTCAGCCGGATGTCCGAAAATTTTTATAATATACATATATATGAGAGCTGAGGGAAGTATCGTGTTGTCAGGAAAGAAGTATCACTGAATATCAATTATATTGGGTAGTCAAAAAAGCTTTTCGTATTTTGTACATAGATGTAGTCGTATATCTCCAGAGCTACCAATCACATTGTGTCATTTGATACACCTCTTCAAAAATGGAAAAAATTCGCTATATTTTGAAATTTGTGTATAAGAAAGGGAAGAATGCAACATAAGCCGCCAATGAAATTTGTAATGTTTTCGGAGACGATACTGTATCAGTTCGTGTAGCACAACAATCGCTCGCTCGCTTCATTTCTGGAAACTTCGATTTACACTGATGGAATGAAGTCTTTTGCTTAAAAATTTCAAAAAGTGGTCGACCAAAATGGTACATAGTTTTTATTTTATTTTTTTTATTAGTATAAATATAAAAAAATAAGTTGAAGTTTGATTAGAAATACGAAAAGACTACCCATTACATCTCACACATTGACCGATATTTTCGGTACAAAGTTCGCAATTGAAACTTTGATCCAATTATTCGTCTTCTTTAATTATTTCGCTATTTGGTGAATTTTTAATCAGCAGATGGTATTCCTTAGAGGCACTATTAGGGCAAAGTTTTATCCAATAAATTTATCGGTGCTTAATTTGTATACTGAAAAGTGAATTCAGATGGAATTATAAATTGTGCTATATGGGTAGTAAGAGTAAATTTTCCTGAAATCGGTTGGGCGGTTTCCGTAATATGTTTTTGCTAAAAGTAGCCCATCGTCCAATTTTCACCCCGGGTCCTATAAAGCCCTCTGTTACCAACTCTGGGACTTTTAGTGGTTTTTAACAGTACMGATTTTATCCCATTTTAACTGTGTCGATAGAAATGCTTAATAGATGTGTTCCTAGCGAATTTGGACATTAAACCATTTACAGAGCGGGGCTACTGCCGTTTTTTCAAAATTTTTAACCGACACACACGACTGCGATACCACGTACGTAATTTAGTGTAAGAGAATTATTGATCCGATTCAGAAAGCAACTACAATAGAAATATCATAGCAATATTATGTACGTAATTTGAGTAGAATTTATTCGGTAGATCCCGAGATATGTGTTTCATGTCTTGACATACATAAAGGAAAGTATAAACAATGATTTCAACAAACAGTTGCAATTAAAGATATTAGTTATTGCCCTTTTATAAACCACTAGCAGCCCGTCCCGGCTTCGCACGGGGAAAAAATGTGGTCTATCTGAAATGTATTCTATGGAAAAATCTAAATGTTCAATATCGGTAGCGTCCGCTGCGTAAGGAGCCGACCGCGCGAGTGAGTCTCACGGCTACTTATCTTACAGACGTACACGCCCCACTCCTGTATTTCAGTGCAATGCCCGGCCAGAGAAAGTAAAGTATAGAGAAGGAGCAGGTTCGATGTCGAACATTTGTTAGATTCAAAGTAAGGAATTCGCCGCATTTGTTAACATTGTAGGTCGGAATTCACCACACAATTTTAAAATTTTTTACAATTCTATCACATATTCTAACCGAGAATATGAAGAGAAATAAATATATGTATTTACGGCATAYGATGACATGGCATATATGCCGAAGCAGAGAATATGAAGAGACAGAAATATATGTGTATGCATGCCCATGATTACACAATTGGCGAAGCCCAAATGTAGTAAATTTTACAACAAAAACGATTTCATTCATAAACGCAGGCGCAAATTCTACAAGCGACCTCGCTTCATTCATAAAAACAGACGCCGTAACATCTCCAGGAGCATGCCTTTGCCTATAAGCGTCTTTTCGCGACGATGGCAAAAGTTAAAAATCATAAATTGAACAACTTTCTGATGCTTCTTCACAAAAAGACGCCAGAAAAGTGGCAACAACGGAGTTGTCGATTTATAATATTTGTCCATTCTAAAATATTTTCCCGTGACTCGCAAACATCTGCGTCGATTTGTATGCAAGCTCTTACATATGCATACATATTTCCGCTAGTTTGTAGGCGAAGCTGTTACAGCGGCAAGGGAAGCGGTCAATAGGCGGTCATTCGTTTATTTTTTTCGGCACAGCTTGGATTTTCTTTCACTACACAAGTGCTGAACCAATGAGCGCGACAGATATTAGAATACACACGTTCTTAGGGACACAGGTATTGAGGCAGCTGCACAACTATATAACTGTGTCCCTAAGAACGTGAGTATTTTAATATTTGATGTCGCTTGCAGTCTGTCGTGCTCTATGTGTTCAGCACTTGACTCTTTGACAAAACGCAAGTTTCGGCCATTGGTTGACCGTGACCATTGTATAACCCTACAAGTAACAAAAGAACCAGCTGTTTTCCAAGAATTTTCACAGCTGAGATCACTTGATCGAAATCTGCCTTCTTTAGGCACAGAGATGTAATTAAAAGAAATGCAGTAGATCGACCTTTTTGTGAAAAAGTATTTGTAACGGAAAGCATGAATGAAAACTTTCAAGAATATTTTTGAAACAAAAGTTTGTTGGATATTTTTTGCTCTTCCTCACCACCTCTGACTTTGCGATGTAGGCGCGCTACCGATCTTTTATGGGTGTTCGGTTCCCCAGGAGGCCTATTTTCACCCTTTTTTATATATACAGTTTTAAATCAATCTATTGTACTTATTATAAAAAATATGACTAGACAAAAATAAATATATGAAGTCAGGTACAATTTGAATATTAAAATATAACTGGAAACTATTTAARCAAAAACCAAAGTAAATATAAACAAATCGGGTACAGATTAACACTACAAGTCATAACAATCGGCTTGTGTTAATTTTAACAAAAACAAAAATTAATATAAGAAATCAGGTACAATTCAGGAACAACAACAATAATCTTCAAAACAATGTACTAAGTAATAAATAATATTTACAAAATATTCTAAATAACCCACAGCGAAATACTTATTAAAAACCCTATCAAAGGAATAGTGGTGGAAAGAAGGGTCCTATACCTGGTACACGAAAACACTTAAAAAACAAAAAAATATTGATAATAAGCGTACCAACCTAATCGCTAAAATTCTCATTTCAAAATCACAGATCAAGGTAACTATGGAAATAAATATTTTTTTTATAAAATTGGAAACATTTAATAATATATTRATACAATAATTAATATTTTGGGCAAAACTGATTAAATTTAATATTTTGGAATTTAAATAATCGAAAAATATTTGAATATTTAATAAAGACATTGTTAAAGTTATAAATTTTAAAACCTAACACGGTAACACACTATAGCAGATTTGAGGCATTTGAACGTTTTAGTAGTAGAATAGTTGGGGGCAACCCGTATCAAGTGACTAATTAGTAGCAGAATATTTGGGGGCGACCCGAACCAAGTGCCTAATTTGTAGTAGAATATTTAGGGGCAACCCGTACCAAGTGCCTAATTTGTAGTAGATTTTTGCGTATGTGTTAATGAAACATGAAGGATTGGTTACTTGTAGGTTTATACAATGACCGTGACAACGGAGATGCGAAAGAAGCGTGCGACACTTGTTATTATGAATGTATGTACATATGTATATGGCTAGCATTTGCTTTCGTAAACATTCAGACAAATGTGCCAAAGAAATAATAACGAAATAATGCGAATATGCATATTTCATGAAGATTATCAATTTTCTTCTTCACTTTTTAATAGAAATAAATATAATGTATAAAATAAAAACTCTTTTATAGGTAGTTAAATGTTCTTGACCATAAAATAATTTGTTTGGATAAAGATTAATATAAACACATAAATAGCATGGTTTGAATTTGGTTAGCATTTTCATTAATGTTTGAAATGAAAAAAAGTTGTTGTAGTGACATAGCTACAATAGTTGGACATTTGTTACCGGCGAGTTTTTTTTAGACATTATGATGTTCTTCAAAATTATTGTACATTATTTTGTTCTATCGCTAATAGTTTCGGCCTGTCTCTTATACACATCTAGATGTGTATAAGAGACAGAAATTAAATAACGTTAACGAGAGTTCACCATTTATAAGAATATTAATATACTAATTTAATAATAATATTAATAATAATAAAAAATCATTAGATAATTTTACTTTTAATGGTTATTTGTAACTAAATTAATTTAAAAATTTGAAGTTATTAATATTTTATTAAAAATAAATGTATGACAATAAATCCGGAAAATTGCAAAAATTTACCCTTAACGATTGAAAAGTATTCTTTAATTGAGAGTACATTAAATTTTCATTTAACACCTTTACAAAGGAACAAAAATTTTATCGCCCTTTATCGCCTTGGAAATTTTGGTACATTTTTATATTCTCGCAACCTGTTGCTATAGAATAGAATAGTTTCGCACAGGGGATCGTAATAACAAGAGCCACCTGTGGGAAAAAAATTTTAAAAAGGAGCCGAGACCCCGCCCTCTAATAAGCTTAATATTTGTATATATCTCCTAAACTACTAAAGCTACAAAAAGCAAGCTTGCTGAGCGCAAATATCATAAGAACTCCTACTGATAGTGTGAAAATGGATGAAACTTAAGATAGCCCCGCTCACTGCCCATATAACGGTACTGTTCAAAACAACTAAAAGCACAATAAATCAATAACTAATTACGCCAGAGACAATAATCTTTACCTCCGAGATGGTATAAGAAAGCTTTATGGGAGCCGGTTTGAGAATTGGATGATGGGCGTGACCCATGTTTGCATTTTTCTCATATCATATCATACAACCATGCCTTCTTCCCATATAACATAATTTTGAATTGCACTGTACACAAATCTGGAATCAATTGATATACTGAGCTAAAACCTTGCACTAATAAAGTGGTGTACTTTTCCTTATGACCAAAAATTCTTCAAATTTGAACAAAACTGTTCAAGGCTGGGTATCGAATATGTGGACCCCAGTAACTATAGTAGACTTTTGACCGAAAATAAATTTTCCTGTCAATAGTATTTCAGTCTATTAAAAATGGATTGAATGAATGGTGTCAATACTCCCTAAGCCCCTATATACTATATATAAGATATAATATAAAGATTTTTGAACTTCCAGGTGACTTTATGGTATGGATATATGTATATCGGCCAATATTTGAGTCATCTCTATGAAAATTCTGAACATGTACTCATTTACTTACAACTGTATATCTTTGTGCCTGAAATAGTTACGGTTGATTCGAATGTTATGTTTCCAAATGTCCAGATTATGAATTTATTAATGAAAGCATTGGATGGGCTCTTGTTTTTATGATAATTGCATAATAGGTTGCCAAAAAGTCTTTTTTATTGAATTTTCAATTGTTCATAAAATTTTTTTTTTAATACTCATGCCCAGCTCTTGACCGATGCTACGGCTGCTACTACGTCGGTCTCTTTCGACCAATTCAGCGATTTTATCGCAATTTTCGACGACAGGAATTCCGGAGCGTGGCGCATCTTCGACCACCTCTACACCAGAACGAAAACGGTGAAACCACAGTGTGCGGTGGAAATGGAAACTATATCGGGTCCACAAACTGCACAAATTTTATTGGCGGCTTGAGATGCATTTTTGCCTTTGTCGTAGTAGTACTGTAAAATATGCCGTATTTTCTCTTTATTTTGCTCCATGTTTGCGACGCTATAACTCACGAGTGACTTAAAATAAACGACAATCAATCAAACGAGTGAAATGAGCTTTCCAAAAGGTATAGTATGACCCGCTGCGACGAATAAAACTAGAAAAACTAGCAAAAATACCGCAAGACTCTTTTGACAACCTAATATATTACACACCCTCAAATCTATATATCTGATCCATTCTGATTGTTATCCAAATCCTAATAATTTTTATTTTGGCACACCGGCAAGCACAACGTCGATCACCCTGATTCACCCACCCAACAACCACCTTTTGGATATTCAGGAGTAGCACATTCATCCATCATCCAATCAACTACTTTATCAGCAAACAAGTACATGGAAACAATTTTAAGTACTAAATCCCAAATTTATTTAAAATATAAATTTATTAGTGTAAATCGGAATAAAACGGCATAGTGAAACAAGAACCAAATTAATATTATATTCATAGGAAATCTTTTGCTTAATCGGTATTAAGCACAAAGCATTTGAAAAATTTGATCTCGTCAAGAGAAGCTTAACGTCGTCCTTTCATGGGCCTCTTCAGTTTAAGGAACAAGAAAAAGTCACAGGGGGCCAGATCTGGGGAATACGGTGGCTGCGGCATCATTAGTGTGTTGTTTTTGGCCAAAAAATCGCGCACAAGCAACGACGTGTGAGAAGGGGCGTTATCGTGGTGCAAAAGCCAGTTTTTGTCACATCTTCTCGGCCTTCTGAGAACATTTTGTACCACCGATAAACGTTGCTTCGGTTCAAGATAGCTTCTCCGCATGCCACAGTCAACATTCGGAATGCATCCGCGCACTTAATTTCGTTTTTCACACAAAAGTTGATAGAGGTTCTTTGATCCATTTTTTTGAATAGGTAAAAATTGAAGACGATAAAAAACACTTGCAAGCAAAGCAGCTGTCAACAATTAAATTAACATTGAAAATAGCCGAGCTTTTCGGCATAAGTGAGAGACATGAGTACCAACATAACGCCACAAAAAATTCGAAATTCGAATATACGTAACCCGCGAAAATGAAAAATTCGCGAGACTTTTTAAACACACCTCGTAAGTTTTATTGCATTACCTGCTCAACTAACAACAAATTACCGTTAACTGCTAGTGCAGTATGAGCAACCAATTTTTCATTCGACGGAATTTCAGCCATCATATTTTGCGGTACAAAATATACACATCAAACATAAAAATAAAGTCGTGGCTAATTCACGTATTCAAATTCAAACTTAATTAAAGAAATAATGTTTCAAATTTATTATTTGTTTTATTTCAATTTAATTAATTGTTACGACCCGGTTACGTGAATTTTTAATAACAATGGAAGAGTTTAAATTTTATATTTCCGATTTATTCGAATATATTGAGGAACATTACGACACCCAACCCGAAGATGAGTCAATTTATACTCTGGAAATAAAAAGGGTTGAATTCAATGCGATATACGACAAGGCAAACAAGTCGTACGATGCCTTTCGTAGAACCCCACAAAAACCCGGCTGAGCTATTGATTTTGCCAAAATCAAAGAAAAATTTAAGAAAGGTCATCAATTATATCTGAAATGTTTAGGATCTATTAATCAAGCTATTTATGACCTCAAGACCCCAACCCCAATATTAAAGGAACGAGATTCAGAGGAATAAACTCGCGGGACATAGGACCCTCAATTCACCTACCCTCTTGTGATGCGGACATATTTTATGGACATTTCGCAACCTGCCCCTCACTCTGAGACATAGCTATATAAGTTATAAATTGTTTTGTTATTGGGTTTTTTATTCAATGTGATATGACTCACTTTTTCAACTCCAACTTTACAACTGATCACTTAATATTAAATGCTTCTAACTCTAGCCTATTATTAGACATCATGCTATTGATGTACCGTAATTCCGCATTCCTTAGCAAAGTCCCATTGTTTTAAACCGCCTGCACAATTAAAAACAAATAAAGTGCTAAGCCGGTGTTGATACTCTGTTATCAAAAACATTTCATTTAATGATCATTAGCGCTCCAGTTAGACAATTATTAACCCAGCATATATTTCAAGAGTAGCAGCATATGGGATACTAGCTGCTATGTTAACTTATACGTAAACAATCACAACATCAGCAACGTGGAAAGACTGTTCCATTTGATTCAAAAACCTGAGGAGAAGCGAGAGCAATTGTTAAAAACGCACGCTTAACAAATGATGGTTTCCTGATGGCATGGAGACGAGAACAAACGAGTTCAGGTCAACGCACGATTGAAAATTTTATTCAACCTACCCTAAGCAACCCAAGAAAGTGTAAGTGCGATTAAACACCTTCAGACGACCGTCAACAATTGTCTCAGAAATCTGCATAACGTAAACCATTTTACAAACAAACCTCGTAATCCAAGTAGTAAAATGGCGAATGTTTCAAATCGCCAAATACTCGTTGAAAGCAAACACACTCCGTTTCAAAGAATCTTWTTTAGGAAATCCCCTAACGACCCTATAGAAGATTTTGAATTACAAACTGTTACATTTGGTATTATTTATTTGGTATTTGGTATTTGGTAATAATCCATATTTAGCTGTCCGTGCCCTCCTCAAATTAGCGGATGATGTACAAGGAACTCACCTACTGGCAGCAGAGATACTTCGGTACTTGCAGGAGCAAGATGCGTTCTTTTTCCTCACCAACCCTATTCAGGATAAAACGGATTATAGCAAAATTGTTCGACCCAGCTGGTTGGCTCAGAACCGCTGTAAGCACAGCTAAAATAATAATGCAACAGATATGGCTTGATAAATCCGATTGGGATGAATGTATAAAACCCTTAACTCTCCATCGATGGAAAATATTCATTAAGGACTACGATTCCTTAAATCTCATTGAAATTCCTCGATGGACCCACTTTTCGACATCGGCAATCATCAATTTTCATGACGCATCTGAAAAAGCTTACGCAGCAGCTCTATATGATATTCTATTCAACAAACACAAATACCTGGACAACCCTTTTGGTATCCAAGACTCGTGTGGCCCCAATAAAAACTATATCATTACCAAGGCTAGAACTTTGCGGAGCTGTTGTTCTGGCGAATCTAGCTGATGCGACCCTACCCCAATAGGATAACCAACGACGCCATATTTCTACCCGCTCTTTTGACATTTCTCCTCAGCAAGGTTTGCCACTCTCTACTTTAAGAACGGGTTTTTCAATAAGAGCGCTACAAATATTTTTTTTTTTTTTTTATTAAAACAAAAACGGTTTGGCATATCTGATAATTCGGGTGGTGGAGCACGGTGCTCGCTCGTTCCGTATATGTGGTAGGCCGTGAGGAAACGGACGGCGCAAATGATTCCACAGAATATTAAATAAAAACAAAAAGTTTCATATAATAAAAATATTTAATTATAAAAATTTGGAACAACACTAATGGCAAAAGAAATTGGGCGGGGGCGGCGTCAACATTCTCCTCGCCTTGCAGTATTACTGCAAATGCAGTTTACAATAGATTACTTAAWACTAACTTAACTAACTGGCTCCTGCACTTCCACTTCCACGTCTTCTTTGCAATAGGGGTGGCCGACGAGACGAATCGAGTCAAGTTCGGTCCGGGAAATGCCGCTGAGATGAATCGAATCTCAGGCCGCCAATTTGCATAGAAGTCACCACCTTCCGAGGTCGGCGAGACGACTCGAGTCTAACTCGATCCTGGGTAGCGAGTAAATGTGAGAGGTGTTGGCAGCCAGTGTACTTTATGGTACCGATATTATACTACACCAGATATTATATATCGCAGTGTCGTATTTTGGGCGATGAGTTKGCCCATCGCTGCTGGTTGTAACCCGGGCAACATGAGCCGGGAGTAAACGTCCGATCCCAAGATTACTTCGACTGGCGCTGCCCTGTGGCATTCGTTATCTGCCAGTCTTAAGTTGCGGAACTGTTGAAATAAATGGTCTTCCAGAAACCTTACTCGTGTAGGTGGTAACGGACGACGTTCGTATTTGGGCACTCACGGAGATTTCTGTTTCTCCCCCCTGGTTGTCCCGAAACATTAGTTCGCACACTCGGCTGTCTCCACGTGCATGCGTACGCAGTCGCAATCGAACAATCGTGGAGGCGAGGATAAGTGGCTGGACTGACTGGGCTAATCATGGCACGCGCTGTTACGGACCTCGTCGCAGTTCAAACACCTATTAATTGCCAGATGTAAGCGATTTTGCAGACTATTGCTTACGAAGGTGGCTTCAGATCCCGAATCAATCAGGGCTCCGACAGTGAAGATACTTTTGTTGTGACATATGGTCACCATGGCTGCACCTAAGAACATGCTTCGACTGGTAGGTACATTTGAAATATTGGTCTTAATAGAGATCACATGAGATCTAGTAGAAATCTCAGAAGTGTCTGTGCTGTCGGATATCTGACCTATTTCTTCCCTCTGATAGCTGTGAATCATAGAGTGATGCGTCTGTTTACATTTTTACAATTAAACATACTTTTACAATTTTTCACTTCATGTGAGACTGATAAACAGTTCAGGCAGACGTGAAGTTTTCTGACAGTATTTAACCGTGCGTGTATAGTCCGGTAGTCGGATAGAACACAAATACGTGAATATGGCATCCCAGCTATCTACATTGATGSCAYGTATTTGTAAAGCTGAAATGCAGCTATTAATCCCCCGCTGTAAATTTCTGAGTTCGGTCTCAGATTCTGTTGAGATATGCGGAAGCTTGAACAATAAATTTAGTTGTGAGTTGACAAGCACTCGCTTGTATTCATACCTACACAACAAATTATTCCAAGCCAATGCGAATCCGTCATTCGTCAGTGGCGCTTTCGAAACAATAGCTTTTGCTTCACCTCGCGTTTTTTGATTCAAATGGAATAACTTTTCTACCGGAGATAGCTTTGGGTTATTCCCATATATAGCGGCAAATAAATCCCCAAATGAGGGCCGTTGTAAAACATCGTCATGAAATATCTCAGTATCACATGGCGGTAAATTGATAGAATACCTCACGGGTTCTACAGTTTGTTGTAACCGTTCAAGTTCAATCACTGTAGAATTTGAAGTTGGGGTTTGGTTGAACGCCGTGAGGTTGTGCATGTGTTCGCCCATCAAGGCCGCGCAACACACATAAGCGTGGTAACAGCTTGAATATTTAAGCTTAATGTCGTCTATTGAGCTTGTGTCGAAAGGATCCACTTTTGGCAAACATAACTTATATTCTGACTTTACCTCTGCCCAAAGAGATTTCAGTTCAGTTTGTTGTACTTCAAGAGAGTAGGCACTTTGGTTGTTTGCTGTTGGAGTAAAAGACTCCTCAAACTCCAGTAGAGCGTCTGCAGCTGTGATAAATGCTCTGATGGATTCCATTGTTTTGAAAATTGAACCGGAACTGCAAAAATGTTGCACAAAATCGGATCTAAAACTTTGAAATTAAAATTTAAAAATATTTGCAAATGTGTTGCAAAAAAGTTGAAAAGTTACAGAAGCACTCACGGACAAACTAAAAATTGAGTTGTGCGTTGTTTCTTAGTGAAGCATGAATTTTCGAAAGAACAAAAAGAATTAATAAATTGAGCAAAGTATTTTCTCAAGGTATTTTTTCAAATTTAATTTGTATGTGTTTGCTGGGTAATCGTCCCAATGCACTTGCACGCCTAGTCTTCGGATGTGCTCACAAACAAAATTGATTTGTGCTTAATTGCTTTATTTAAATGCAAATACAAATACAAATAAAATTCGCAAGCACTTATTTGATTTATCAACTAATCACTTTCAYTTTGTTCACGGGGTTATTTTCGAATTTAACACTACACTATTCTGTTTGTTTCTGTCCTTCTGGGATGGCTGTTGCGCTGCTTGCCTCTGCTGCTTTGCCTGTGCTGCTCTGAATTTGCAGCTATGCCCGTGCTGCTTGACTTTGCTGCTCTCCTTAGCTGTTTGGCTTTCTTGCCGTCGCTCCCTTCACTTTTCTTTGTACTTTTTTTTTTTTTTTTGTTTGCTCTCGCGAAACTGCAGCTGCGTTATTGCTGCTTGCCTTTATTGCTATTAGAGCAATATATGGAAAGGCAGAGTTGAGCGACTAGACTCAAATTAACCACAAGAAAACACAAACCGAGAGAGATTGTTGACGCTCCAGACGATTTTGTTCGTCCAAGAAATTTATAATGTTATTCGGATAACAGTGTGTTTTTTTTTTTTTTTGTTTTATATGCAAAGTGAAATAATCAGTGCATTTGCCAGGTATATTTATTGCTGTACTTAAATGAAGTACAATACTACCTGCAGACTTGTGCGTTGATTTTGTGGTTAGAGTGCCAAAAATAASTTTTGGTCTCCACTTCACACAGCACAATGGGTTTTGTACAGAACTTATGCATAAATTAACCAATCTATTGCCTTATAGCTTGCAGAGGACAAATCCAAGATATGTTTGGTTGTAACTTGCGAGTTGCTAAGTCGGGCAAATTATGCACTTTCACTTTAAATAAAAATCAAATTGTTACCTGTTATCTGGCTCGAAGGACCAAGGATAATTCGGGTGGTGGAGCGCGGTGCTCGCTCGTTCCGTAGAATATTAAATAAAGACAAAAAGTTTCATATAATAAAAATATTTAATTATACAAATTTGGAACAACACTTACCACGTCTGTATCGCTAAGCGGTCGCAAAAGGAGAGAGCGCGCAACTTTTTTAGTTATTGTTTAGTTGCGCGCGAATTAAAACTTCGAAAAAAGTTCGAAAAATAGGAAAAAAAATATTGTGCTGCCGATACAGACATGGCAAAAGAAATTTTGCGGGGGCGGCGTCAACATTAAAATAACAACATGAAATTATTTATTCCTGTAAAAGTACAAGACCCGCATGTTACTATGAATGGGATTCGCTACCGCTAGATGTTAAGCGAATATTTTTGACCCGAATTGGATGATATATAGTAGACTTGGACAATATGTGGTTCTAATAGGACGGTGACACACGCCACACAGTGAATGTCATAATCGATTTATTGAAAACCAAGCTTGGTGAACGTGTTATCTCACGAAATGTCCCAGCGGCACCTCGGTTGTGGGATTTGACGTCTTTAGACCATTTAGTGTGAGGCCACGTCATGTTTATAGTCTATGCCTACAAGCCAGCGACGATTGACGAACTCTGTACGAATATCGAACGTGAAAGCCGATTTATGCTTGAAAACCGTCGAAAATGGGGTTCAATTGGGACTTCTGCAAGCGTGGCCGTTTTTTCCATGCAAAAGAAACCAAGTTCCATACATAATGCCATCTTTAGCAGGAATAAAGAATTTTATTCACATCCCAAAGCATTTTTGTTTTAATTAGAAAAGYTGTTATTGAAAAACCCGTTTCCCTTTAACATACATATTTTTGAACTTCTGAATTCCAAATTCAGAAATAATTTTTTTCTAATAACAATATATCTTCTTGCCCCTTTATGCAATTATTGATAGGATTTTAATGAAAATATATACGTATATACCGGGTCTTCCAATAGCGATGATATGATGTCTAACTGTCGCTACCGCAATTTTTAATTTGCGAAGATATGTAATCTTCATTGCGTTAATTATGGAAAGATATACGCAAGAACAACGTTTACAAATTATTCAATTTCATTGTCAAATAATCGATCTCCTTTTGCAACCTTTCGTACGCTTTTGCCATTTTATGGTCGTAATAATCGTCCACCTGTGTTCGCTATTCATCGAGTTGTTGAAAATTTCGAGTGTACATTTTCTTTACATAATGTTCAAGTGTTAATAAGACAAAGGACCGCACTAATGAAAATATAGCTGCCGTTCAGGTACTTGTTGCTGAAGACCACAATTTGCTAATTTCAAGACGTTACCTAGAGCTGGGACTGTCCCAAACCACAACCTGGTATCCTAAAGCTCTTGGAACTCAACCATTGGACCACCCAAAATGTCGTGAATTTGCTGATTTTGACTTCAAACAACTTGAAAACGATACCGATTTTTTAAGAAATCATCTTCTTCGATGATGTTCACTTTCATCTGAGTGGTGCAGTAAATAAACAAAATTTTTTACTCTGATGCGAAAAAAATCCACAATTTATTGATGAACAACGAGTACCTGCACATGATGAAGCTTCTGGTAAGGTGGAAACATCGGTCCGTATTTCTTTCTAAATGAAGCTGGCAACACAATTACTGTCAATGGAAAGTGATATACATAGCTTGATGGTAACCAACTTTTATGCTTCTAGCCAGAAGGGGTTATGTACTACACAACACGTACAACAATCGAAAAGCGTGAGAAAAGCTTGAAGCACCATTATTTTAAAAAATGTTGGCATTATTGAATTAAGTGCCTCCCATTTTAATGAAACTATTTCAAATTTATTTGAACAATATGTTCCGAAATGTCTTGTTACTCAAAAAATGAGTTATAATATATGGTTTTTGAGAGAGTTATGTAAATTAAATAATGAAAAGTCTTTGTAAAAAATAATATTATTCGTAATCCAAAATTGCTCTATCATTTCGTCAACTCCAATCGCAATTTCTAGTTTTCCCGCCGCAGTCTACTATGTCCAGTGACAATCACACAATTTCTGATATGTTTGGTAAATTCCTCTTCAAAATCTCTGAAAAATGTTCCGCATCAGCACAAGTTATGTCCGATTTCTGTAACTAATGTATCCAACATTTCCGAAGCAGAGGTCTTATATCGTTTAAATATGAGAGACCATTCATTTAATTATGGCCCGGATATTATTCCCTCATGCTTTTCTAACAAAGGTGCTAAATATATATACCAACCCTTAACAAAACTATTTAAATCATCTCTTGAGCAAGGAAATAAGCATTTACATATATGTAAAATGTCATTTATAATTCCTTTGCATAGAAGTGCATTGAGGTGGTCCATTGACTACTATAGGGGAATAGCTAAGTTGTGAGCAATACCTAAAACTTTTTGAAGCAATTATAACGACGAAACACATTCTGGATTTCTCCATTAATTTTTTGTTCTCATAACGGTTTTCAAAAAGGGAATAAACATACTGATGTAAACCATTCAATTCTTTTGAATAAACTTGATTTTTCTGGTTTTCAACCAATAGTTCTAAAATGTTTTGCATCTTATCTTATTAATAGAACTCAACAAGTTAAATGGTATTTAACGAGAATTTTTCTAACATAATCAATGTTCCTTCAATCGTTCTCCAAAGTAGCTATCTTGGTCAAATTATGTTTATGTTCTTTATTAATGATATATCATACTCGTATGTTATTAAGTATTCAAGAGTTTTATTATAAGTTGACGATGTAAAACTTTTTGAATCATATACTTTAAATAGTGAATGATGTCAGTTGCAAACAGGCTTAAACAACTTAGTGTCTTCGTGTTTTAGAAATAATATGCCATTGAATCTTAAAAAATGTAAAAAGATATGCTTTTAACTTAGATCTGTAAACTCTACTTCATACGTAATACAAAGTTATTACGAGCAAGTATGCAATTTTGTTGATCTGAGAGTAACTAACCCAAACTCATTCACAATCTTCATACATCTTCTACGGTTTTTAAAGCTAAAGGCGCTTTTAGTTTTGTTAAACGTTTGGTCTAAAGAATTTAGTGATCCGCTTACTACAAAAATTCTTTTTACATCTTTGGTGAGGCCTATATTAGAGCTACTTCTGTGGAACCCTAGTTATCAAGTCCATTCGAAGAAGTTATATTCCGTTCAAAAACAAATTTTACTGTTTGCCTTAAGGGGTTAGGGGTAGTCAGAATTTACAAAAAATAGTCTTTGTGCATTTTCGTTAATTGTAATATCTTAAAAATATTATCCGAAAATTTCAAGTTGATCCGATAATTAGTTTTTGAGTTATTTGACAAATTACAAAGAGAGCTCAGGCACTTCAAAGCGCTAGTGTGAAACGTTAAACGCGTTTTTCTCAAAACAATTAGGCTGTTCACGATAAGGTGGTTATCGGGTTATGTGGTTATGTGATTAAGTAAACAACAACAAAATGCGGTATGACAAAATAACCAACTTTGACCAACCCATACCCTTGTTTACAGATTATGTGGTTGTTTGCTTATTTCCAGTGATAGCCTATATGTATTATGACAGTCATCGACTAAAGCTAGCTCTGTGTAGACGTGCTTACCTTTTGCGTATTTCGCTCAGTACACATCCGTCTTACGTGCACGTGTTTGCTTAGTAAATCTCTTTTTTATAATTATACCGCATATCGTTTTTCCTACAAGTGTTTTCTAAACAAGTGAATCGAGTGTGTAGAAATAATAATCATGGCCCCCGGGCCACCCAACCTCGGGAATAACAGGTTTGCTTTGCTTGCCTCGGAATCCCATCCAAAAAGA
>NW_017537084.1:9372-10536 GCF_001853355.1 Bactrocera latifrons | reverse complement strand
ACTCTATTACACACTCACTTCAATCTCGAATCTACACTCGCAAACATCATTTCGCAAGCTAACRCTTACCAAAACAAAACAGAAGCAGACGCTTCCATGAAAGAGACAGCTGACACCTCAATAGTCAATCTCTCTTTAAACCGAACTATACCTCAACATAATGAAAACAACTCGAAAGAGCAATTTATGTCTATAGACGAATGTAATTATTAACATACATACATATTTGTTATCATAGCATATTAATTTTGTKACAATCCCTCTCCCGCTCTCAATGTTTAAGATCCTACAGTGGAATATGCAAGGTTACCCCAACAATTACACGCAACTAGAACTTCTGTTGAAAGAACATTCGCCAAACGTTGTCTGTCTCCAAGAGACTAATATTGCTGCTGATAAGTCAGCAGCTTCGCCCCATCAGTACCAAAGCTATTTTTACAACTTGCCTCAAAACAAAACTAACAAAACAAATCAGGCATTGCAGTTTTGATAAAAAAATCGATACCCCATAGAAAAGTTCCCATTACTTCAAATATTGCCACAATTGCAATATAAGTTTCACTATCTTTCAAATTTACTATCGTGGCCCTCTATATACCACCTCTACAAAACTTCACATGCAGCGAACTTAGAAACATTTTGGGATCAGTTTCTACTTCATTCGTTATAGTTGGGGACTTTAACGCCTGGAGTCCCCTTTGGGGATCAACTCTTTGCAACAATCGAGGTGCTATCATAGAAGATATGATATTTTCAGAAGACCTCACTTTACTTAACGACAACAAACCGACTCACTTTTCCACACACAAAACTTTTAACTGTGTTGACCTTACATTATGTTCCTCCAACATCGCCCCTAAACTAACTAGCAATACCCTTCCCCACCTCCACGGCAGCGACCACTTCCCTATTTTTACTATTTTACGCACTCCGTCAGTCTTTAAGGCCCAACCCATTCCAAAAGTTCCTAACAGATATTGCGAACTGGGAAAAGTTTCAACATACTGCCAGCGACCTTTGCGAAAAATACCCCTATTCGGACAATATCAACAAAGAAGTTGMCACATTTACAAAAATTATKCGGACTTCTGCTCACCTTTYCWTTYCACAATCCAGTAATAAAATCTTTACTAAAACTGTGCCGTACTGGTCTCCTGAGCTATC
>NW_017537084.1:0-2086 GCF_001853355.1 Bactrocera latifrons | reverse complement strand
ACGAGGAAACATCCCCGAATGGGTTGAGGCTGATCGACTAAGTCGGGGCCCGAAGTAAGGTTATCTGTAGTACTATATTCCAGCATAAGAAGATTCATCAAGCTACCTGGCTGTCTCCGGATCGAAATACCACTAACCAGATCGATCATGTTGTGCTAGACGGAAGACACGTCTCCAGTGTTTTATATGTGCGTGCGCTCCGAAGTCCTAACATCGGCTCGGACCACTATCTTGTTGCAGCCAAGATTCGCATCCGCCTCTGTGCAGCAAAAAACGCACGCCGTCAAACGTGCAAGGTAGGTTCGACGTAGACAAGCTGCAATCACAACAGACAGCCGAACTATTTTCTACTCGGCTTGCACTCCTGCTCTATGAGAGCACTCGTCAACAACTCGGTATAAGGGAACTGTGGGACGGCATTACAAACTACTTACGTACAGCTGCAACCGAAACCATTGGTTTTCGGAAAGTGCAAAAGAACAGCTTGTACGACGAGGAGTGACGTGTCACAGCGGAGAGAAAACAGGCTGCCYACCTCGCAACGTTGCGATCGACCACAACACGTGCGGGGTGGGATAGATACCGAGAGTTGAAGAGGGAAGCGAGACGTATTTACAGACAGAAAAAGAAGAGGCCGAAATGCGTGAGTACGAAGAGCTTGATAAGCTGACAGGGGTAATGCTCGAAAATTCTACGCAAAAATGCGGCGGCTTATAGAAGGTTTCAAGACCAGAACATACCTTGTAGAACCCCCAAGGGTGATCTAGTCACCGATGCCCAGATCATACTTAAATTATGCAGGAACACTTCTAAAGCCTGCGGAATGGTAGTGAACGCACAACGCCAGGAGAAGGCGAACCCAATTCCCCAATGGATGACGATGGAGCMAACGGTCCATTGCCCGACCAGGAGGAAGTTCGAGTAGCAATTATCCGCCTGAAGAACAACAAAGCGGCGGGGGCTGATGGATTGCTGGAACTATTCAAACACGGCGGCGAAGAACTGATAAGGAGCATGCATCAGCTTCTTTGTAAAATATGGTCCGACGAAAGCAACGATTAGAATTTAAGTGTGCTATGGACAATCCTCAAAAAAGGAGACCCCACAATCTGCGCCAACTATCGCGGGATAAGGCTCCTCAACATTGCATATAAGGCTCTATCGAGCGTATTGTGTGAAAGATTAAAGCCCACCGTCACCAAACTGGTTGGACYTTATCAGTGCGGCTTCAGACCTGGAAAATCAACAACCGGCCAGATGTTTACAATGCGCCAAATCTTTGAAAAGACCCGTGAAAGGAGAATCGACACTCACCATCTCTTCGTCGATTTCAAAGCTGCTTTCGACTGCACGAAAAGGAGCTGCCGTTATGTCGCGATGTCTGAATTTGGTATCCCCGGGGAATCGGGAAAGACCTCTGCGAGCCGTTCGATATCAAACGAGGTTTCAGACAAGGCGATTCCTTATCGTGCGACTTTTTCAATCTGCTTCTGGAGAAAATAGTACGAGCTGCAGAACTAAAGAGAGAATGTACCATCTTCTATAAGAGTGTACAGGTGCTGGCGTATACCGATGATATTGATATCATCGGCCTCAACACCCGCGCCGTTATTTCTGCTTTCTTCAGACTGGACAAGGAAGCAACACAAATGGGTCTGGCAGTGAACGAGGACGAAATATCTCCTGTCATCAAACAAATAGTTGTCGCACTCGCGACTTGGCACTCACGTCACTGTTGACAGTCATAGCTTTGAAGTTGTAGATAATTTCGTTTATCTTGGAACCAGCGTAAACACCACCAACAATCTCAGCCTAAAAATCCAACGCAGGATAACTCTTGCCAACAGGTGCTACTTTGGACTGAGTAGGCAATTGAGAAGCAGAGTCCTCTCTCGGCAAACAAAAACCAAATTCTATAAGTCACTTATAATTCTCGTCCTGCTATATAGTGCTGAGGCTTGGACGATGTCTGTACGAGATATACGATGACACTGACATAGTTCAGCGAATTAAAAGACAGCGGCTACGCTGGCTAGGTCATGTTGTCCGGATGGACGAAAACACTCCAGCTCTGAAAGTATTCGAC
>NW_017537083.1:196937-206956 GCF_001853355.1 Bactrocera latifrons | reverse complement strand
ACAATTACATAAAATTATTGATTATGGCTCTCTCCGTAGAATGCGAAAATAGAAATATGTAGATAAGAGCTTTGAAAATAATAATTCTTATAATATTTTAATTATTTAATCACAGTTTCTTTGATTCTCTTTGGCTGATCTCTGGTCGGAGATTTAAGGCACAAACTGTATTGGAAAAATATCAGATGACTATTCTTCCATCAAAAAACAACGAAGGTAACAATAACCAATAGCAATGGCGCTGAAAAAGTAAGAGTCAAGGTGAGTTACCGGCAAATATGGGGCGGTCAAGGAGGAAACGCTCAGCTAATTCCATCTACATATAGCATTTTTGTGGGAGAGATTAATCACTTTATAGTATCCATCATTTCGCAAAATTATATAAAAGCAATAACAATAATAAAATTTACAATAAAAATAAAGTTTCAATTCATTTACCTAATGCAATAAAAATATAATATTAATAGATGGTATTTCTAAAAGTTTATATTTGATTCTATCAAATAGCTAAGTGATATCTCAAGAACAATTAAATTGTGTCAAAATCGGATACCTGTCTATCATAGCCAATGTATGTAGAGCGAGATTAATTTCCATGAAAAGCGCTTTGCTTCTAGTTGAGTTAGGTAAACGTGACTTTCGGGTCGCGTGTTGCACAACCAGAAAACCTCACCAAAAAAACAAAAAAAAAAAAAAAATGGTTCTCGTATTTATACTAATTAATGCTCTTGCAATTACAACCGAACAATATGCCGGTAATCTGCGTCCAACAGCGGCAAAGTGAGGTTTACTTAGAAGAAATACATTTCGACAACATGTAGCTCGCGACGGTGTGCTTGAATCATAATCTCTTTTTTGTTGTTATTAGTATTGTTGATGTTATTAATATTGTTGTTGTTACTATTGTTTTGTTATTGTTGCAGCTGTTCGTCTCTGAARGAAATACCCRCTTGCWGGCGCTATTTAATGTCCAAAAAYTSMCTAAAAAATGTTCYCWAGAAAAKKAACGATAAAGAAATGGCTTGGATGKGAGGGTGTTTCTTGTTTTTTCTTAAGTRTTATATTTTTTTGTTACTATGAAACTTTTCTCTTTATATTGTGAACTTAGGGTTTGCAAAGACCTAAATATCACCTAAATATTTGCGAAGTTTGTGAATACCGCTTCTCGGATAACCCTTTGAATTAGACATACTACTACGTTAATAAATTGTTTGACTTAAAAATATTTTGCATACTTTTTGGCTACGCTGATAAATTACTCAGGTGGTGATTGGTCACTACTTACTTGTGTGACTCTATAGTAAGCGAACGTCGAACCACATAGTGAGTAAATGTAGGCGCATGAAATCTTTAGCGAAAAGTATTGGTCAGACATCAAATTTGTTTTTTGTTATTTTGTCGAAAAGGGTATAGGCGAAATTCGGAACAAAACTTCGATCATTGTTTGTTTACGTGTCTTCAGGGCACCTTCAATATAGGTACCTGACCATTATAACGCATCGAACCGTTTATTTTATTTTGTTTTTTGCTTTTTCGCAATGCTTTGTGTGTCGAACAGCCCAGAGGGGAAAATGAAGCAACTGAAATTTTTAACACCGGTAAGTTTGGAAAAAAAAATTTTCAAATAACTGAAAAACGTAGTGACCTCATAATTTATAGACAAAAAGCAAATGAGGTGATGGTATCGTCAGTCTTGAGAAGGTGGTTTTCGGGATTACCGTACAAGTTCGTTACTCACGAGTTTAGCGTGTTATTTTACTCTTGCTCAAATATTATAAGAACTTCTACTGACAAAGCCAAAATAGATAAAAATTGGTTGCTAACCCCGCTTACTCCCAAAATATCGTTCCAAAGCATATACTAAAACATTTTTGCACTTTATAAAACTTAAATTAGAAATATTTACTAAAATTTAATACTAAACTTTACTTGAAATACATTACTAAAGCAGTTTTTGTTTTTGTTGTTTACTATCAAAACTCCTTAGGAGCCAACGCACTAACACAAATGCAATGCTGAGCATCAGTATGGMAGCAGCCAAACAGAGAGCAACCAAGTCTAGCAGATAGAATTGATACCACTTCAAATCCAAGCCGGCAGCGCGCAAATGCGGTGCGCCCTTGTGACGTATGATGTAATCGATCCAGTAGAGCGCAGTCTCACGTGCGCCCATTGGACGATCGTGGAAGATGTCTGATATCCGTCTAATGTTGTCACGATAGGTGCTGTTGTGGAGCAATTGGTGCAAACCAGTCTTCAGRGACTCACGCGTTAGAGTGTGAAAGTCCAGTGTTACTGCGTAGCCGCCCAACTCCGCCTTCTTCAAATTGAGGTGCTGCAGATGATGAGTCGCATGTGTAGTATATTGATAAGAACAAAATGTTTTATAAAACTATTATTTGCAATTACCTGATCGCAGTAGAAGGGCATACCCAGCATAGGCACYGCGTAGTGTACACCCTCCTGTGTGCCCAGTAAACCGCCATGCGTGATGAATACGCGCACATTAGGGTGGGCCAGTATGTCGCTCTGTGGCATCCACTTTTTCACCATAACATTCGGTGGCAAATTTGTGATGCTCTCGTTTTCGAACTTCCACAGCACACGCTGTTGCAAGCTGCAGAAGACATCGAGGAAGAGACGCAATTTCTCAGCCGGCATATCCTTACTCTCCACTTGACTGCCCAAGCTGAAGTAGATGGCGCCATGCTCAGCTTCGTCCAAAAAGCTCTGCAACTCAGTGGGTAGGGCTTTAGGTGGATATATATGCATGCCGCCCACATTGATCATATTGTCCATGGTTGGACTGGCAGTTGATAGCGGTGTATAGTTGTTGATCAGTATGGCGGAGAGATTCTTATTCATGGCCGAGGCGCTGGGGAACTTAACTGAGAAAAAACGTGTGGAAAATTAGGAAAAGTGTTTTTTTTTTTAATCGATCTTGGTTTTTTTTGGTAGAATTAAGATATAATTAGATCATTCTACTTAACATAACTTCACCAAACTTTCACTCACTTGGCAAATGTCCGAAGTACTTCGCGATCAATGCATCCACCATCGGAAAGTATTTAAACTCGCGATTATAATCGGTATTTAGTATGTGATAAGCATTCTGCAAACGTTGCCAAAAGCTCATGCGATCCGTGAGTGGCAGCGAGCCATGCGGCACATACGCCCACGGCGTTACTACACCGAACATTTGACTCATATAATGCTCCTTGGCGAAGGTGGCAGTGCTCACCACAGGCACACTGTAAATATGCGCCAAAGCRAGGAAGGCATCCTGATAGAACTGTTCRACCAGCAAGAGATCGTAAACACCGCGTGTTTGTTCGGCATTAATGATTGCTTGCACCTTCGGCTGTTTGAGCGCGTGTTCGGTGCTGCCCATGCAAATCGCTTTCATCATATTCATAAAGTCCGTTATGTCATTGTTTGACATATCGAATATAGTGTTGCTGCCAGTGAGAGCGTTGCCTAAGCAATATAAAACAATATAAATTAACAAAAAACAAAAAAAAAATAAAAAAAATATAAACAAAAAAAATAATTGCAATACAGTGCACTCACCGTCCTTTCGATAATCGTACACCGGTTCAATGAGTATCTCTGTATAATTGTTGCCCAGCCGTAGCGGCGCCAGCGTGTAAGCCGTTATCATGGTTACCTGTGCGCATATAAAAAAAACGTATACTATATGAGCATACAAATATTTATGAAGTTTTTTTTTTTTTTTCAACGAAAAGTAATTTTTTTTTTTACTTGTGTTTGAAAAAGGCAAGCGGTAATTGATTCTCGCCGTTAACCTACCTCATGTCCGTGCTTCACCAACTCGCTTATCAGCACGCGATGCATCATAAAGTGACTTTTGCCCGGATATACATATACCGCCAGTATTTTGGCAGCGTCAATGGCGGGCGCTAAGGCAGTCATTAGTGTTGTTAGTATTATTAAGCTGTTAAGAACTTTGAGTTCCTGAAAATATTTAAAGATTGAATTAATACCGAGGAAACAGATCACGAATTTTATGTTTTCCAAATAAGTAATATGCACTCATATTTACTTAATGCGTTACCGTTACATAAAAGTGGTAAAAAATAAAAAAATTGAAGACAAAGTCTAAGCAAGTTTAGTTCCAGTAGCTCCGAAGACAGTTTGATAGCTCTGTAGTTTTTTTATACTATGAGCAAAAATTTGCAAGGTATTGTTCATAATTTTAAAATTGCTTCTTTGTTATTCAAAATCTATGTCTTTGGAAATCTACGTCTTTGCCTTTCCCCTTGGCCCCAATACATTTGCGCTAACGTTTTTTGCAATCCTCGAAACAGTTATGAAAATGTACTTTCTTAGGTAGCCTTCAATGCATGTAGCGATTCAAGTTTAGTGTCTTCAATTTACTCAAAACGGTTTCTCCGGTGCATTCGTTTGAGTTTGCTGAAAAGCCAGATATCCCAAGAAGCCAAATCAGGCGATTATGGTGGTTGTGGCACGATAGCGGTTGCGAATCTGGCGAAAAACTCACAAAGAATCAATGTATTATGCACGATACATTATCGTGGTGCCAAAACAAAGAGTTGTCGGCACATAACGCCGGCATCATTTTATAATAAACCACGCAYGATARTCAAATAGTAYTTCTTGTCGACWGTTTAGCCGTTYGGAAGGAATTCGGAGAGCACCARATCTCGATAATAGCAGAAAACTTCRTTKTTKACCKGCTTTGACGTGGTTTTTTCGGTTTTGGGTCAACTTTGCCACGATATTCKGCCGACCGTCTGTCTCCGGGTCGTAAGCATAGATCCAGGACTCGTCATCAGTAATGATATTGTTTCATAATGTAGAAGGAAAKCATTGTTTAACAGACTTTAACGCGACGCTGCCTTTCGACAAAATTGAGTGATAAGCAATCATGTTTTAACTTTTCTTAAGCACAAGTGATCTTTCAAAWTGATTTTCACTGATGCTATCGATATCGCAGAGATGCCAGTAAGATCTCCGACTATTAATCGTTAATTTTCAAGTACCAATTCCTTGATCTCATTGTCCTGTTGATCATCGTCCTACTGAGTGCACTGAGACCCAGCATTCACTATTGCATAATATTCGACCGAATAAACTACATCCAGCAGGCAGTGAAGAAAATACTTGCATAGCAGCAGTATCTGAGAGTGTACACGAAGATCGCGGAGATTCGATTCGGTGCAATTTACCTCGACATCTTAATTCGAAAGCGTACAMAATAAAGCTTGTGCAAGAACTAAAACTTTTCGTAGCTCCCAAGCGACAAAGCTTTACTCTATGCGTATTTGAAAAGGTTCAAGAAGATTCGAGCCAAATTTTGTTCAGCGATGAGAACTATTTCGGTCTCAATAGGTATATAAACAAACTAAAAATTGCCGTATTTGGAACAGAGASATCCATATTTCCRTAGGTCCAYATTTCTTCAAAAATGATGCCGTTCTCATAACTATCAATGGAGACCTTTATCGCTCGGTGATAACCGACAATTTGACATCTGAAATTGGAGCTAGTATTTGGTTTCAACAAGACGGTTGAGTGGTTTCACACACACCGCAAAAATCATTGGATTTAATGAGAAAACACTTCTGGGGGCAGATAATTACATGTATTTGGGCGGTCGATTGACCACCAAAATCGTGTGATATCACATCGTTAGATTTTTTTCGGTTGAAATATGTTAAGTCTAAAGTCTATGCCGACAATCTCGCTTGAATTCAGAATCACGCGTRTGATTCGCCAGTTAGCAGATGAAATGCACGAGACGTAGCCGCCAACATTTGAAAGAGATAATCTTCAAAAAATAAATGTCAAAAAATGTTCTTTCGAATGATAACAAACATTCCCCATAAATTTGAAGTTACTGTATTTTTTCTTTAAAAACGTAGTGATTTTCGGWATGTWCCAYCTTTTATAAACTTCAGAAACTATTRAGACTGCCCAAGTAYKTATTTATAAGTATGTACAAAATGATTTTTGTTGAAATTTATTGAAACCGGTTTCGACAAACTAGCATTGCCATCGTCTAAGGTCAGTTACTTTGACAAATATTTCATAAGTACATTGTTGATAACGAAAGTATCACACCGAAGCTATAATTAAATAAAATTTATAAATTTACTTTATTCTATGTGTGATTTTCATGGGTGTTAGTGCGCAATTATTGATTATTTCTTTAATTTTTTAATGAGGCAAAGTAAATGTGTATAGTCTAGTCTAATCGTGCTGATTGACAAGCACACGTTGTACGATCTCCATAGAATAGAACATAAACTCACGTGTGTTTATGTGTGTGTGTGTGTTTATTGCAAAAATTGGCACATTAAATTAATCTTAAAGATTCAAGGACAAAACTTTGGCTGTGAAACAATGGACCCAACGACAACGTAGTCGTGTGTGAGCGTGACGTCGATTTACTTTGTTTTATATTATTTTTTTTTTAATTTGCGTAGAATATTTTGCTTAGATATTAGATTGGTTTGGTAGATGGAAAGAAAAAGACACAATCGCCGTTACTCAACTTAATTTAAGCGGTTTCATGCGTTAATTTACGCTCTTCATGTTAGGAATTTAAAGAAACTAGTTTTCCACAGGGCCGTTCTCACCGAGTACATGTCTGTTAAATCAACACCACTGAGATGTCTTAGAAGTTAATATTACACCAACCACCTAAAGATTTATATTATAACCCAACAACTACCCTCCGCCCAAGCCTGCGGAATTAGCTCAGAGGGCACTGATGAAGACCGATGAAAAGGGAAAAATGAACAAAGCCAAAGTGAAAACGATGCTCATTGTCTTTTCTGACATCAGAGGCATCGTCCACCATGAATTTTTTTATCCTGGACAAACCGTCAACGCCAAGTTTTACGTGAAAGTTCTCAAGAGACTCAAACGAAGCGTCAATTGTGTTCGACAAAACATCGCAGCCGATTGGAAGTTGCACTAAAATAACACCCCGGCTCACATCGCCCTTCTTGTGAACAGCTACCTAACCAATCCCAGCATCCCAATGCTTCCGGAGCTGTCCTGCGGCCCAGATGTGGCCCCCGAACTTTCTTCATGTCCTTACCTGAAAAGGCCGATGAAAGGGAATTCAAGCAGCATGCACCTCGGCTCTCAAGGCTATTCCGCAGAGAGCCTTCCATGATGCCTTCAATGCTTGGAAATCGCGCTTGCTGCATAGAGGCAGAAGGAGCTTATTTTGAAAGTTTTTAAAGAATTCTAACGATTGCTTCAATAAATTCTTTTAAATCGATTCAGTCCTATTACTTTCCGAACCGTGTATATGTATTTATGTTCTAGAAAGCTGTACCTCGTCATCTGATAATGAAATATTTTAGAATTCTATTACACAAGATTAATGATAAAAAGTTACAAGAACTACCTTGCGRAATACCTGAATATGTAGTACATTAATTGAATYTGGAAGAGTATCCTCAAATATCACYCGTTGTATTCTATTATAAAGATAGGAAGTTACCCATTGAAGAAATCTTGATTGAGAGCCCAAAATATAAAGTTTATGGACGAGAGTCGAGAGATTTATTTTATCAAAATCTTTGCTAAAACCCAATGATACATGGTTTACAAATTCAAGTAACTTTTTTAGAGTAGATTTCTCATTTCGAAAGCCATGCTGRGAAGAAGAAATTAACGGAGACATCGAAAAAAATTGGATGGTCTGCATTGCTATCTTTCGATGTATGACCTAAAGCCACTTTTATGCAAATTGAAGGAAATATACTTTGTTTAAGTGAGGAATTAAAAATCAATATCAAAGGCAAGAAGATTTATTTGACACAATTTTTCAGGAAGCATGSAGGTATCATATCTACGCCGTAATAAAAATATTGATTAATTTATTTAAATTGAGTAAGAAGTCTTCTTCGGAAATAATTAGAGCATGAATTGAAGTCTTCGGACAGAGCACGTGCTGACAGAAAAACATTTTAAGAGACTTAGTACAGTAGTTTGACTTCAAAAATTAACTTCGATTGCACCGAAGCTAGACTACTTTTCACTAATATTAAAATTTCCATACAAAAACTTGAGTTTGAGCGGACAGCTATATGCTTCTGTGAATTTTAGAATCCACTGCAACAAATGTGGTTGTCAGCCTAACATGCGAGCAATCGATTTCAAAGTATAATATTCAAATTGAAGCATATCTATGATCAAATCACGATCAAGCAATCATTTAACAATGTTAAGCATATATAAGGGGAGCCAACCAACCAATAYTATTCTATTATTTTGCCAGTTTAGCCACATTCTCCCAGTCTCCGGTGACAATATCGATATTAGGTGGCTAATGACCTTTATAAAAACTAAGAGAGGAAAAATTTAAAATATGTAATTTAAACTAGTTTTCATGACGGTAAAATATTTCCACTCGTSGATATGGATATGTAAGAAAATTAGGTGAATCACGATCTTTATGTTCRGTATATTGGAAATAGAACTAGTCAGTAATCAAATTTATGCATTTTTGCCTCAAGTTCCACTATGATAGCGCACACTTCTTTCGTCGGTTCTCTTTAATTATCTGAAATGCTATTTATTTCGATCTTTATTTAAAAAATGCTGTAAATTTAATTGTTTTTAAAGACACTTTTGACAAAATTGCTAAACAATTGCGGCAATAATTCTAAAGCACATTTAGTTCAGATAAACACTCATATAAATAAATGCAAGGTTACTAATTTTAGTATTATATTTTTTAATTATTAGTGCAAATATTTTTACATAAATTACCATTTTTTATAATATGCACAATTCGTTTTAGTTATTATTGTTATTTATTAGATTTTAATTTTTTTCCAATACTCTTTTTTATTTTTTACTTATATGTATATTTTCAAATAATTTTATGTTTCGTTACAAATTGTATAATAATTTATTAGTTTCGTTTATTTTTCGAGTATTCCCGCAATTATGCAGCGTAGAAAATTGCTGCCGAACACATTTAGTGTGAATTTTGCACTGAAATGTCAATACAACGCTTACCAATTTTTAATATTTGAGTTTTCAACGATTTCAATTCATTGATAACTACACATATAACTGCATTTATATAACCATATAAGCGAGTGTATGTACTATATTTTGCAACAAACAAACGAGTATTTGCTTGCACTTGCTTAGAATGTGTTCAATGTTTTTGGCCGAGTGCCTGCAGCGAGCGAGTCGCTACCTCGTGCTATCAGTACGCCGACCATGCACATACATACATATGCAATTTTTTATAATTATGTTTGATTATGCTTCTATTCACCATTATTARTTTTATTTTTATTTTTWATTTTTTTAAAAAAATCAAGGTGAAGGTAGAACATTTTGTCACAAAGCGATTTATATGTCGAGTCACTGAACTTATCTGGAGCTTAGCACTGACTTATTTAGAAATCACACGAAGATTTACTGATTTCAAAAATGTCGCAACGGTCGCGTTTATAATATTGCACTTAATTAATTACCTTAACAAATATTGCTGTTTGTCACGAAGTTTGTAGAACCTAGACGGTAATGTGGAGACCCCATAMAAAATATATGCATAAATAACCAGTTAAGAAGGACTGAGTTCGGGTGCAACCGCGCATTTTATACTCTTGCAACTTGCAGAAATCAAAGCCAGGKAAATATYTTAAAGTGCAAAYCATCAAMTMGAGGATTGGAATCCAAGCAATTATATTTATATTTAGCAGAACTTCCCTAACTCGAATCACCATAATCCATACTAAAACTTAACTAAAGTTACAGAGACTTCGAGTTATTGAAGGAAATTTCTATCCAATTTCCAATWCAAGAGTTCGAATTATGGAGAACTTCGAGTTATAGAGAAGTTCGAGTTGTGGCATATATCTTATATATAACAAGTAAGGAAGRGCTAAGTTCGGGTGTCACCGAACATTTTATACTCTCGCATGATAAAGTGATAATCGAGATTTCAGGCGTAGTTTCACCGAACCGATTTCATCCATATTTGGTACATGTCATCA
>NW_017537083.1:189252-195462 GCF_001853355.1 Bactrocera latifrons | reverse complement strand
AAGATGTACTCTGTTGAGTGGCAAAAGAGAGGTATGCCGCACGCGCACATTCTGCTTTGGATGGTTGATGGTGGTTACACCAGATGAAATTGATGAAATCATTCAATTATGCGGAAATTCCTGATGCAAAGGAAGATCCAGAATTATACGAAGTGATGAAAACCAATATGGTTCATGGATCCACGTGCTTTTCTTTCGGAAACACAAACTAGAACTGATGGATATCCACTATATCGGCGTCGCTCACTAAACGATAATGGCAGAACATTCAGCATTCAATTTAGAAGAGTGAATATCGAAGTTGACAACACATAGATCGTACCATATTCACCATTATTGTCCAATTCACAATCAAAACTCATATCAATCTTGAGTAATCGATAAAATATGTTTCTAAGTACGTCACCAAGGAAGCAGCATGGCGGTTATTGGTCTTGAACGATACGATCGATACATGAACTGCAATAAAGCGCTTTGTAGGACATTTACTTTTGCAATTCATGAACGTTTTCCKACTGTTGTGCTGCTCAACTTTTGTCAGCGATACGTTTGCAAGAACATTGCTCTATTCGGAAATACCTTGATATTATATGGAATGCATYGYCGAAGAAATAATTACGCAGAAAGCATGGACATCCAGGTGTGTTATCAACTAATGCATTATGAKGAATTTACACAATYCACCCGAAAATCGACGATTGYTTCTACCTTCGRTTGCTATTGATAAATGTACGCGGGTCAACTTCATTTCAGTTATTGCGTGCTGTGAATGATACGTTGTGTGTTACTTTTTGAGAAGCAAGCCAGCAATTACAATTGCTGGAAAATGATAATTACAGGATTGCTAATGAAGTTCGCACAATTTTTGCGATAATCATTTCGACCTAACAGCCTTCAAATCCGCGTCTATTATGGGAYACGTCCAAAAATTACATTGAGGAAGACATTTTACTACATCGTATGCGCTAAGAATTGGAAATGGGTCAATACCGGTTGATACTTCCGGTGGTTTGATATTAATTCCATATGCCGTTTACCAATTCACGAAAAATGGACTTATCACGAATGTTTATACGAACACTGGCCAAATTATCGTAAGTGCACGCACAATGTTAGCTGCCACAAATACCTACATATGTTGTTGACTTAAACTGGAAGCTTCAAAGTCAAGTTCCGGGAAACTTGCGGTCCTACAAAACGACCGATTGTCTTAACAATGAAGAGGACGCCCTGAATTATCCAGTGGAATTTCTAAATTTTTTGTAGAGGCTTGGTATGCCACCGCATCATTTGCGTCTCAAAGTTGGATCTGTCGTTATGATGTTTCGCAATTTAACTGTTTTACACCTATCAAATATAAGGGGCAGAATRCTTGATTCTACGGATTTCTTTTGAGTTCTAACGACTTGCCATTTCAGTTCAAGCGTATTCCGTTTCCAGTAAGAATAGAATTTGAGATGACAATCAACAGGATAGTCGCATAGTGGGTGGCATAAATTTGGAAATGCTGTGTTTTTCTAATGGCCAGATATACGTGGTGAGCTCACGAGTTAAAAAACCATCTTCTCTGTACATTTACGCACCGGAACAGAAACCAAAAAATGTTGTTTATCAAGCTTCGTTACGTTGAAAAAAAAAAAAAAAATGTAGAGAAATCGCAAAAAAATTATTATCCACACAATATGAATTTTGTCTTTTCATTTCAAACACACATAATTTCACGCAGGACAACGGCTGCGGGGTCAGCTAGTATATATATATTTAATATATCATAAACTGACCGCTCACTGCTCCCTTGGTCTCATATACAACAATCACCAATAATTTGGAGTAGTCACCCGGAATATTTTCACAACTCGAGCAATTTTTGATACACAGAGCTACTTTTGTCCCGAAAGGGTTCTCTCTGAATTCTCTCTTATATTTTCGGTCAAAARKCAACTATAGRTGCTAGCGTCCACATGTTCGGTACTTAGGGGCTTKACCAGTTCTGGTTGAATTTTACRTCATAAGGTGGTATACTTTAAAAGATTGTCCCGTTATATTAATTACTTCTTGATTTATGTACTGGCAAGAAAAAGAAACAAATGGGATTTAAAATTGKCTTACGGGAAGTAGGTGTGAGAAAAATGTCACGTACAAAATTTGGTCACCTTAAAGTGRGCGGYGCCACGCCCCRTTGTWGCAACATGTTGCCARAGTATAAAAGTGAGGTGATTTAGGCATGTTTGTCTATCCGTCGGTATATACACGAACTATTTTTTCGAGTTTGAGATACCAAAAATTTGACAGAATATCCGATATCGAACCACTATAGGACATAGTTACATAGAAATAGAAATTTTAATATTTTTTAGGCGGTAAAAAAAGACACCTGTGAACGGTATCAACGTGTTTTTTTTTTGGTCGTGAAATATCCTTTTCCTCAGAATTCGTTTATCCAAGTTAGACCAATTCTGCCTTAAGGAACACAGGTTTGGAATATTAGGAATCTAATTCAAAACAAAGATCGTAATATAAATGTATACGAAGAAGGTAGCAGCAAGCTKTGCTATTAGTATTAAAGCATTAGGAAGATAGAGGAAAGATTACGGACATAACCATTCTAAGTCAGCTATATATAAGTTAGACTAAATCATTACAAGGTTAGATTTTAATGGCACTTTCAGGTGGGATTTCCCTCTAGAAGTGAATGTAGAAGGAGGAGGAGAATAATACGGTTATATACTGGCGGGTCCAAATGGACTGCTTAATAGTGGCAAGGTTATATCTCAATGATTTCGACACCTCCATTTCAGTCCGCCTACCAAACTCARCCAGCATCTTCCTATGAAAAGTACCAGGTATAGTAAAKGTCTGTAAAGTTCTATTAAATAACTCAGGGAAATATAACAACCGTATATTCGGACAGCCAGACGGTATTGCTTGCCTTATAGACACCACAGTTTAATTTCAACGTAGACAACAACCGCGAGAAGACTTTAAGCTCATTGGTAAGTCAACTCCACTTATTCTTAACTTGGGTTTGGCAACGAAAAGACAGACGGGTGTGTACCGAAAAGAACACACACTATAGAGTAATGTTGCACTGAGCGAACACAATTCTTCACCTACTGTTCTGAGTTCTTCCTTGAGATGTTTCGATCATTGACAATAAATGTTCGAATTAAGGGTTCGTACGCAGGAGATAAWAGCGGCAATTCATAGTAGATGATTTATTAACAATCTCACCAAGAACAAAGTAAAACTTGTTTGATCGTCAATCATTGATTGCCTATACTTTAAATTCCAAAATAGTTTAGAGAAATGTAGAAAACTGTAGATTTTGGTAAGTATTCAATATTTCAAAATGAATTMCTTATACAAATTCATATATTTAATACAAATATTTGTTTTTTATGAGCCTTACGTATAGTTGTATATAAAAGAACTAATAACTAACACATAACCAYATAATTTTTCAAAACAACAACAATTCATAGAATTATACTAATTCACTTTCTGCTTGATCTGTTCACCGCTGATTCGCCTCCAGATCCAGCGCACCAACAGAATAAGCACTCCAAGGGCAACAGCGACGGCGGCTRCRACCAGTGCGATCACGTCCAGCAAATAGAATTGGTACCACTTCAAGTCCAAGCCGGCAGCGCGCAAATGACGCGCGCCCTTATGATGTATCACGTAATCGATCCAGTAGAGTGCAGTCTCACGTGGACCCATGGGACGATCGCGGAAAATGCTCGAGAAGCGTTTGATATTGTCGCGATATGTGTTGTTATGCACCAATTGTTGCAGACTATTCTTTAGCTGCTCAACGGTGAGTGTGTGGAAGTCCAGCATGATGGCATAACCATTGTTCTCGGCTTTCCTCAAATTAAGGTGCTGCCGGAGCGAAAGTGATATATTGTTAATTTGGTTTTTTTTTTTAGAACTTAGATTTTATTTGAACTTACCTGGTCGCAGTAGAAGGGCATGCCAAGTACGGGCACGGCATGGTAGACGGCTTCCTGTGAGCCAAAGAGACCGCCATGCGAAATGAAAACACGCACATTAGGATGCGCTAAAATATCACTCTGTGGCAGCCATTTCTTAACCATAACATTCGAAGGTAAATCCGGAAGGCTATCGTTTTCAAATTTCCACAAAACACGCTGATTCAGCTGACCGAATACGTTGAGGAACAAGCGTAACTTCTCGATAGGCATATCTTTGCTCTGCACTTGACTGCCCAAACTGAAGTAGATGGCGCCATGCTCGGCTTCATCCAGGAACTGCTGCAAATCGCTGGGCAATGCTTTTGGCGGATAGATATGCATGCCACCGACATTGATCATGTTGTCCGTTGTGGGTCCAGCTGCCCCYAATGGCGTATAGTTATTGATCAATATGGCTGAGAGATTTCTATTCATTTCGGAGGTACTGGGGAATTTTACTGCAAAGTAGAAGAAGTCTAAGTAAGAATTGTGGTTAATTTTAAAGTTTTTCGAACACTTACTTGGCAAGTGTCCGAAGTATTTCTGCACCAGTACGTCCATTTTCGGAAAATACCTAAACTCGCGGTCCAAGTCCGTGCGCAATGAGGTGTACGTGTTATAGACGCGTTCGAAAAAGGTCATATGCTCCGTTAGCGGTAGAAATCCGTGGGGCACATATGACCACGGTTGTATAATGCCAAACATTTCACTCATAAATGTTTGTTGTGCAAATGTGGCCACGCTTATAACGGGTATATTGTAGACATGTGCCAAGGCCGAGAATGCATCCTGATAGAATTGTTCGACCAGCAAGAGATCATAGACACCCTGTGTTTTTTTGGCGTTGATGATCGCTTGTATTTTCGGCTGCTTGAGTGCATGCTCCGTCGTCGAGAGGCCCAGAAGTACAACCATATTCAGGAATATATCCAAATCATTGCGCATGTCATAGATCGTTTTGCCGCCGAAGGAGCTGTGTACTGGAAGTAAAGTATTATGTTAGTGTAAATTTTGGGTTATTATTTTGTGGTTAATGGATGTGTGATTTGTGCTTACTTTCCGTCCAAAAGTCATAAACCGGCTCTATAAGTATCTCAGTGTAATTGGCGCCCATTTTTTTTGGTTCCAGCGTGAGTGCCGTTATCATGGTGACCTGAGAAATAGATTTGAAAAATAAGTAACAGTTTTTCATTGAAGTTTTATATAAAAAATATATATCGTTATATGGTATACCATATTGGTCTGCACATACCTCATGTCCGTGCTTCAACAGCTCGCTTATTAGCGCACGATGCATCATGTAGTGGCTCTTGCCCGGAAATGAGCAAACGGCGAGTATTTTGGCGCCATCGGTTGGCGGTGCTTGTGCTGCCAGCACTGCCAACGCCAGTAGACCGCAGAGCAATTGTTTATGCTTAAAAAACATTTTTGATTATTATATCAGACAAACCAATACATTTTTTTTTACAAATATAATAATTGTTTCGAAACTCCTGCAAACAACTCGCTTGGTTGACATCAAGTAACTGACGCAATGTGCCTTAAAATCCGACTTATATTATATTATATAATGAGGCAATGTCACTTTATACCTGCAATTAGAGTTTGTTTAATCTAAATATCCTTTGCAGGAAGGACACCTGCATAATGAACATCCCAAGCAGACTATTTTTCCAAACAAATAAACTTTTGGCTTAGGAGAGAAATAAATAGTGGAAATGTCCTGATCTGAATTGTGTAACTGCGCACAGCGTATCCTGAAAATTGCGCGCGCTACCTGGCTTTGGTTTAGTTGCAAAACATTTAACGACCTAGGAATAGAACAGCCACTGGTTGAGTTTTTTGTGAGATAAGCGCTCAGTATAGGATAAAATTTTTCTTTATAGCGCATCTGGAAATTTTTGCTGTTTTCAATTTAAAATTTGTCTTGCCAGAAGAGGCGATATTCTTGTCAGTCATTCTTTTATGCTTCAGATTACAGTCCACAAGGATATATACGTTAGGCTCGATCAAAAAAATCGTAATGAGAGTACCTCAAATATTAGTTCTTAGACTTCTCTAGGAAAATCTCTCTCTAAGTGTGAGATCTTAATTGTAATCGCCTTGCAATTTTCTATTTTTATACTCTCGCAACAAAGCTGCTAAAGAGAGTATTATAGTTTTGTTCACATAACGGTTGTTTGTAAGTCCTAAAACTAAAAGAGTCAGATATAGGGTTATATATACCAAAGTGATC
>NW_017537083.1:164280-188742 GCF_001853355.1 Bactrocera latifrons | reverse complement strand
TGGCGTCGCCCACTTATGGACCAAAAACCATATCGCAGGAAGTACTATACCGATTTCAATAGGAKTCGGTATATAATATTCTCTTAACACCCTGATGACATGTACTAAATATGGGTGAAATCGGTTCCACGCCTGAAATCTCGATTATCACTTTATCATGCGCGAGTATAAAATGTTCGGTGACACCCGAACTTAGCCCTTCCTTACTTGTTTTATTATCGTATAGAAATATTCAAGGATCGTTTGATGTTTGACGATGGTTTGATGATTCGTAAAGGTTTAATTTAATCGTACAATAATTATAGACCATTTCTGTGGAGCAGCAAATTTCCTAGGAAACTATGCGTTTAAATATACTATTTTCATAGAATTATAAAAATCATAAGAAAATAAAAAAAATGTTTACTTAAAATAAATTAAGCAAAATTCAAGCGTTAATATCTAACGAAAAGCTTAGTAACACGAAAATTCGTGAGATACGATTTTATAGAGCATTCAGATTCCTTTAAAAACTATTAAACGAAATATTTTTTTGCGTAGTTTGAAGCGAGATCTAAATGTTTCTATCTGATAATAAGAAGAATAGGAGTTCTGTAAAGCGGAATACGTGCCGTTACTATCAAAATTGTATACTTGGAGAGACTTTCTTATAGTTGTCTAAGAACTTCAGAGTAGCAWGCGAAAAAAAGTTTTCGTTTTGTATCCGCCCTAATACACATGTAACCAAATGATGATTATTTCAAATATTCTTCTTGCAATAAAGTACTCTAGCCATATTTTAGCACTGTGTAATRTTAATGAAAAAATCTAGAACTTAGCGTCGCCTGACGCCAGATATGTTCAGGTAAGTAACTAAGACAAGTTTTAATTTGCAGGTCCACGAATAAAATAACTTGATGTATTTCGACCACTCTTTGATTATATATACATATTTTACATATATATATATTTTTTTTGTGTTAAAATACTTAGCATTTTTAAGTATTTCTTTAATAAAGATGGCTTTAATTTGACTATCTAAGATTTCCTGTGAGGAATCGAGATAAATTCTCGGTTCCACATAAATGTGTGCAACTTCACCCACGTGCCATTTGCTATACAAATGATTTGTACCGAACCAAAGAATCATGTAAGTGAATGATATTTTTAATTGACTCAAACAAAAGGCATTACAATCAAGTCCAAAYATACTAACCGGTATCCAAACTTGTCTTCGGCCAACAGACCCATAAAAATGAATAAAGGAGGAAGCCTTTGAAGRCAAACTTAATGATCAGGAAAAACTTGCCTGTAAAAGTTTTAAGAATGTTGTTTAAAATTTGCTAGGAAAACATAAATCGGAGAAKTACGAAGATAAATGAACTTAAAATGTCATATAAAGCATTGAGGTGTAATACCCTTAAAATGCATACAAATAAGTATGCTGAACACTCATTTAGATTTTTTTGTTTAAAATTTAGGTGCTGTAAGTGGCGATCAAGACGAGAGGTTCCATTAGTAAATTTCTTTACTGAAGACGCGCTATMAAGGAAAGTAGAGTGCAGGAATGCCAGCAATTCACTCTTGGAGACTTAAAAAAGACCTTTCAGAATCCAAATTCTCACGAAAATCAGAATTATTATTTCAATATTGAGCAATAGTTTCTGAAAATGGTACTGATTATTTTTATTTTTAAGATATTATATTATATATTTTAATATGACAAAACGTGACTTCATTGCGTTGTAGCTTTAGAAATAACGCACTATTAATCTTTCAAATCAATCTATCAATATTTTAAGTAGGTTTTGTGTTCAGCTTTCTAAACTGCAGCCGCTCGTTTCAATCAGCTCTATTAAATTATCTTTAMAAGCCTTTATCTCAAAACAAATAGAAGTCTGAACGGTTTGCATTTTGAATTTTGGCAGGTCAGAAACGACTAAAATTTTTAATAAAGTTACTCTTTAAAAAAAATCTTTGTACGGACAACTTTTTTTCCAGTTTTATCTACGGAGAATGCCAGAGTCACTGCAGCAGTGGAGGTCTATTTAAGCGCCGCCGAAGATCGCTTGTAACACTATTAATATTTTTTCTCAATACCGCCTATCCTTAAAATTAGATAAAATGTATTATTAAATGCAATAGTTTAATTTTCATTCCCAAAAATTACGCATTTTATGCTGTCACACTWAGGCAAACCCCGACATAACTCATAACAAATTTACTTGTCTCATCAGACTGCCCTCGTAGATAGAGTTATTTAGTTATAGTTGAGTAGTTGCCATGCCCAGTAGGTAGAAATGTAATGCAATTGAAGATTGATTTATGTTTACTAAATACCCCTTGATTTCTTTACTATATTTTCTTTAATCTATTTACTAAAGAATTAAAACCAAATTTCGGTTTATGCACCTTGTTACATGATTAAAAGGCTTTAGCTCTAATTACAACGTCTTGCTGTTGCTTCGGCAGAATTTATCTTTTAATCGCTCACAAAATGTTAGACTTGTATATCTTCGGTATGTCGAAATGCTTGATCTTCACGCAGTAGACTATTTAATTTGGAGCAGGCATGGCATTTCAKGCATGTTTCTCTGTGATTAGATGAGAGAAGGAGGGACGCTTAAAAAAATTGAGGGGCTGATTATAACGAAATCTGCTCCACAGTTTTCTTAGTCCCTTTTCATTGTCGCTTCGCATCGCTTCGCTCTATGGGCCAATATTAGGAAACATAACCGGGAAGCATTTAAATAAATCAATAAATTTGAGCACGGTGATCTTGAAATTTTTGGTCGATGCTTCTAATTTTCTAATGCTTGTTTTTTATATTAGCCTAAAAATTGGCTTATTGAATATACGATTTAATAACACAAATTACACCAAAGAATATTTGAAAAATTAAAAAAAAAAATATTTTTTAAAATTATCTTATAAAAATCATTTATTTTCAAAGAAAATCATTATTGCACTTCCACAGTTTTTCGAACAAAAATGAAACAAGTTAATGAGAGCATACACTTTTTGTACTAAAGGAATCCTCAAAGACACTTTTGTTCTAAATAAATTCAAATACACTTCCTTTCCAACCATTGTAATCATTTTCCGTTAAATTTTTTATATTKCATTTCAAATCACACACTTTTTGCACACAGTGTTTACCATTTCTTTGCTTTCAAGTTCTAGGCTTGTGTATCTTTTGTCGCAATTATTTTCGTGTATTATTTAGTTCCGCTTTCTGCTAATATTTATACTTCTACTAAGCATATGGCCACCTATCGCTAACAGCGCACGCCTGTTACTAAAATGATAACGCTTCGTTGGTTGGCACTGAACTCATAAGCGTCTAAATTAATTTGAAACATTGTTACTGATAAACAATTTTTATTTTTTATTTTTTTGAGTGGCTATGTATATTTGGAGTGTCGTCTGCTAGTAAGTGACGCCACTTATCTCGCCATAGGATTGCCAGATTATGTTTTAGTAATAGGTTTGGATTTTGCTATAACTATGTATTTGAAATGTGTTTCATCTCTATGACAAAAATTATATGTTGATCGTTTAGGTTTTTATTTTAACTATAGTAAACTTATTCAAAACGATCTGTTTTCGTTTGACAATAAAAAAATCAAAACAATTTTTTTTTTTTTTTGTTTTTTTAAGACGAAATTTTGGTTTTAGTTTTTTCAATTCGGCATTCCTTTTCATTTTGAAATTTGAATTTGATACGCGTTAYTGCAAACGCTCGATTTGTAATGAATATTTATATTATGTTTTTGAATTTCATTATGCATTCATAATGGGTTATCCAAGTAGAGGTACTTGTTTCACTAGACAGTTAGATACATGTCGACAAATGACCCGTGAGTCGAGCGAAAGTAATGAAGTCGCTGGACATTCCCAAGCGACATCGCTTCGCTCTATGGGCTCTTGAAAAGTTCAAAGAAGCTAAATTTTGTACAGCGGTGGGGCCCATTTCTGGCTTAATAGGTATGAAAAAAAGCAAAATTACCGCATCTGGCACAAATAATAAACTGAAGAGATTCAAAAGGTGTCATTTCATCTAGAGAAAATAACGGTTTGGTGTGATTTCAGCGTCGGTCGATATTTCGTCACAAATGATGTCGGCGGGAACGTCACCGGCAATGGCGACTGTTATAGCGCCATGATAACCGACTATTTAATGGCTTATCGTGGCGATATCACACCGTTAGACTATTTCCTATAAGAATATGTAAAGTCTCGAACGATCCCGCTTTGATTCAGGCCTTGAGGCGAAACATYGCCTGCGTCATTCGCCAATTACCATTTTGGCTCGAACGTAGCCACGGCGAACATTTGAAAGTGTTAGTCTTCAAAAAATAAATGCCAAAGAATGTTCGTTCGAATGATAATAAATACTTCCCATTAAATTTGTAGGGTAGTTATTATTAATTAGGTAATAAACATTTGTTTATTGTCTCTTCTGATACCAAAGAAAATTTTACCGAAAGTTAGCTAATAAAGAGTCTTCGTGTGAACGTAGTTTTACAGTGCATAAACCGATACCCAATTTTATTAATCTACCAGCATCAGTTAATTACTGGCTATGGAAACTGATCATTTGCGTTTTTCATAACAGCTGGTTTCACTTTACATTCTAAAACAGCGTCAATAATTCGGTTGCATTGAGTCGCGCTCACTTTGCGATATAGTTATCAATCAGATATGTCTTTAAATAGTAATGATAGAGGAAACGTTGTGAATTAACAGATATTTTTTCACGCACAGCTGTTTTAATGAAGACGAGAAATTTTAGTTCTCTGTGGGAGTTTAAAATAACGGTATTTATTCTCTGAGAGCGACATTTACTTTTCTTATTCCAATTCATAAAGAACATTCAAGATGTTTGACAGGAACGGAGAGAATTTATTGTCAGAATTTAATGTCAAAAAAAATCTCACGAATGATCATGGAGAGCGATGAAATCGCTGGACAAACCGAACCTGATGTTTAGGAATTTCGGTACGTGTTTGGTAGGATTGGCAGGGAATTATTCACTAAGAGCTGCTACTCTACGGCCAAACGTTTACTGCTTCGGTCCTATACTGTAACAACTGGATCATATGAGGAGAGAAATCGTCCAAAGTGCAAGTTGCTCTTTCTGCTATTTAATATATTTGCTTGGAGGGATTTTCATATGTAGTATATTAATAAATTTATCGTTATTTACTGTGAGCTTAGACCCAAATAATATAAACAAGGTGAGAATTATGAATAAAAGATAAAGTAATTTAAGGTAACTCTGCTTTCTATATTCTTAGAGAATAATATTCTTACATAAAAATATTGCGACACAATCGAAAAATTCTCACGTTCATGATGATATTGCAATAAACTAAATCACGCACAAAATAATTCGTTGCGATTTAGACTTCAAGGAGCTTAACTATTTACTTAGCTAATCGCATAGGAACTATTGTAAAGCGCTCTGACAATGAAAATCTTTGACATCTCAGTGTTTTATAAATAGTATTCTGTAGTAAAATACAACAACAGCGCTGTTCATCTTTTTTTTTTTTCAAATTGTACTGTTGTATGTGAGATGAGGTGAGTATGTACAGTAGTCTCAAAGGGCAGCTGTGCCTAGATAGATTTTATATTGTGAAATTGATTAAACGGACTTTATGTTTATATGTTTTTGCAAGTCATTGCCATTAGACAAAAACATACTCTTATTGGACATGCGATAAGGCAATGACGCAGCGTTTTTTTAATTTAGACGCGGATAATATTTAATTACGTCAATGGACATGTAAACACCAGTGAAGATTGATTAGCTTCCTGAACTATTTTTCCTTAAAATACATATTTACAGTTTAGAGGTACAGAAATTCTAAACGAGATATAGTCGTCGAAATAGCTGTGCGCTGAAAGCTACATTTATCCCTGACATTATACTCGTACTATTATTCGGAACAACTTGATAATTTAGGACTATTTAATAAGATGAAAAACGTTTTCTCCAGTCTCGAAATGATTTTAAAATAAATTTCCGGAATAACCTTTAATGCGCCAAGCGATTCACGTTCAATGTCCACATTTGATTCAAAGCAGTTACCCTGGTCCTTTGAGTTTAATAATAGCCAGAAGTCGCACGTAGCTAATTCAGGTGGATACGATGGTTGCGACTCGACGTTGGAAGAATCAACACAGTATGCTACGCTGCATTATGGTGGTGCAAAAACCAAACATTTTTTGTCGGCCCATGATTCCGACTTCTTTTTATAAAACTCAAATAGTATTCCTTGTTGACAGTTTGGCCGGTCGGAATTAATTCGAATAATCGAAGAAAATTGTCAACATAGCATAAAAAAGCTAAGATTTGGATTGGCTTTGAATTTCATAGCCTTATGTAGCCATAGTTCTAATTAATTTCTCGTGAATACTCGATGCCAGATCTGGTTCGCAGAAGTAATTTAAATATTTCAAACTCTTTAGTAATTATTTTCCAAATATTTCCTGAATCGACTATATACAATGCAGCTAACTCTGATTTAATCTTGTTCTTGAAATTTTTCGATCGTTTAACTACCGTTTATTGGTATAGGAACAAGTAAGTTTTATTCCTACTTATAAACTCTGACGTATCTTCTATTCTGTAACATCCCTAAATGTTAGTACTTTACTCGAAATATTTTCTGTACCAAACAAAAAAAAAAAACTGAATATCTCATATCGATATTTAACGCAGCGTTTTTTCTCGAATATTTGTGAGTTACATGATTTTATTCAAATTCGTTCTACGTTTTGTCGTTTTTTTTTTTTTTTTGGCTTAGTACTAGTCTATACGTATATGTCTTATTTNTTTTGGCTTAGTACTAGTCTATACGTATATGTCTTATTTATATGTGTAAGAGCAATGCTTATTAGCACAGGCTGTATGTTAAGCCTTTATTTAATATATATTTGTTTTTTGTGTTATAGAGATTATATACAAGCGGAATGCTGAGATATACGCTATACGAAAAGCTTAAATTATCTGGGAATATCTTATATAAACCACATTAATTAGGCATCTCTTTGTGGGATAAGGTTTATCTTTAAGTATTAGTTGTATTTGTTTAGTGCGCCCTTTCAGTCTTGGAAAGTGATGCACACTATATAGTAGATAGGAAAAGTTGAAGTTGAAGGGGATACAATTTCATCAGGTGTGTGAGTTAGCTAATGTGTGGCCATATACAGATATGTATCTACAATTATTGCACAACAAATGCAGCTGAGCAACATTGTTGATAAGCAACATTTGTTTCAGTGAAATCAGTTGAGTGCTATTTATATAATTTTTGAAAGTGTTTTCAATTCAATTAGTATAAGCATAAATTACTAAAAAATAAAAAAAATAAATAAAAAACAAAAATCAAAAAAAAAAATAAATAAATAAATAAAAAAAAAGCAGAAGAAAGCAAAAGCAAAAGAAGAACAAGAACAATAAACTTAAACCGTAACCCTAATTAAATAGACAAAAATAGTTGAGTTTCAGCAATGAAAARTAAACTACTGCAACAGTTATTTTAAAATATAATTTTCTTTAGTTTTTGAAATATGGAAGCATACTTTTTTTTTTAATTTTTCAGCAGTTGTACCTCTTACAGWTTCCCCAGTAAGCTAGATTTTCTACACCTATTGAGTGCTTTATCTTTTACATCAGCTCTATTTGCTGTATTTTCTATACATTCTTAAGCATTCTTGAACAGTTTTGTGTTATTTGGGAATTCTAGTCTAGAAATTGGGAAAAATCGAATTCTCTTCTTAAATCGATATTTAGATACTCAAAAATATCTGCAAATATATCTCAAAATCCAAACAATTTCCGAAGTTAACATATTAGTATTATTACTACTAGACCTGTATGAGAGAAGACCAAACTTGTCTTTCTCGAAAGAATTTTTTCTCTCTTCAAGAATGCATAATTCAATGAAAAAAAAATTTTTTTTTTACTTAATTTTGTGTACTCTTTTAATATATACAAAATGATAAAAAATTAATGTAAAAAATCAAATGTTTATTTTTTTGATCAATTGGTATATGGTTGATCACCCAAGTTGGTGGGGAATCATACTTACACTGCTGAATGCAGTCATTTCTGAAGGCAGCTAAAACATCATGTACATATATTATAACTATACTAATACAAATACAAATATGTCTTCACCTATCACAATTCTGCTAAGGTGGTTTAGGTCCATAACCGATTAGTCACCTGAAGCAGAAACCCCTCCTAGCAGGCAATGCAGTCTAATAAGGAAGTAACTAAGCTGGTAAATATGTATTTAAAATKTTTAACAACTTTTGTTATTTGAACTAACTCAATTATAGTTTCACTGGGTGTATTAAAATGCCAGAATATTGGTAGTTGAAATGYTGCGTCTAAATGTAGGCAAGAGTAACTGATACTGGTTTTGCTTTAGTTTAAACGCGAAATTGTAAGGTTTAAMTAGCCGACTGTCATGCTATATATAGATCTAGTGATTCTTAGTAATGTGAAATTATGCTTTTTTTCTAATCTGAGCTGATGCATTCGACATACAGGACGTCAACGCTTTGTACGAACTTTAGGAGCGAATTTTAATCTAATTTTGATACTTCAACTCGTCTCTTCATGAATCGTATTTAATTGGCTATGTGGATGACATTACTGCAGTAATTACAAACTTAGAAGAAGGCATTGTAAGTTTAATCAGATCAAGATACGGATGCAAACTTGGCTCGACTCACACAACCTCCAGCTCACTACGAAAAAACAGACAGAAAAAACACTGAATCCAAGCTTGCCTTCTGTGTACAAGTCCAGCACGGCGCAGAAAAGGTAGCGAAAAACACCTCCCAACTTATAAAAATAATGGCTAACATAGGAGACCCCAGTTAAGGAAAGAGAAGCTTCTCATGTCAACGACAATCAGCATCCTATTATATGTAACCAAGATCTGCGCAGATGTGGTTAAAAAGCAAAACCGGCTAGACTAATGAAGGACCAGGAGAAGTCGACTTTTACACAACTCAKGTGTTGTCTTCAATGATACTTTAACAAGTACCTGCACAGAATGGGAAAAGTCGAAGAACCGTCAAGCTTATGCAACGACGCAACAAAAGATCATGCAAAATAACAGATTGTTCAGTAAGTTTTGTCGTTCGATAAGAGAGCGCATTGTTACTGGACAACATTCTTTTGTTTCGTTGGTACATAAGAACGTACGTTACATTTCAAGCTGTCAATTCAATGGAACAAAATTAATATCGTGCAGTGATAAAATTCTTATCACCAAAAGTAATTCACGATCGAATATTAAAAGTGTATAACGATTGTTCACCTATAATTGGAACAGTAGAAAGATGGGTTGCTGAATTTTAACGTGTCGTACAAGCCTTGAAGAMGATCCACGTGAAGGGCGACCAGAAATCGTAGCCAAAATACAGGATATGGGTTTTGGAAGTTCGTGGATTGACTGAGAGAGATTTAGTTGAGRCTCTACACATCTCAGCAGTGTGAGCCATATTTTAAGTGAAATTTGGGATTTTAGAAAGCTGTGTGTTCGTGTCCGGAAATCGGCCAAGAAGCTTGTGGCRTCAGTCTTTTGGGATGCAAGAAAAATTTTGTTTGTGRATTACTTGCAAACTGGTAAAACATTTTTAATTCTGAWTATTATTGCAATCTTTTGGACCGGTTGAAGAAAAAACTCCGTAGAAAAAAAAACGCGGTTTGCTGAACAAAAAAACCTTTTTCCCAAGAGCATTTCGGCAATGGCTAAAATTCGTGTATTAAAGTTTGAATTGTTGTAGCGTCCACCGTATTCAGAAGATTTGGACTTCAKCGTCTTCCATTGATTTCCGGAACTCAAAAAATGTATGCATTGCAAGCGTTTTTCATCAAATGARGAGGTCAGAGGACCTGCCGGATTCTCACTGCAGGAATGGGCTCCACAGATTGGTGTATCGGAGCAGGTGTATTAATGTTYAGGGAAWTTRTACWCAATAATAAAGTGTATTTTTAATCATAAACACAATGTTTTTCTTATCAAACGGTTCAGATCCGGTTGTGACCTGTCATTAAGCGTAGAACTGCGCTGCAGTCCTTTCGAGASCATGTGAGTAAACAGCTTGCGTATTTTCCCTAGGGCTCTTGCACATGATGTCGGCGATTCTTTCAGGAAATTTACGCCAATCGTCCGGCAAACACTGCGACGAAATTAAATGATATGAAAACTATACTGTTACTTACTTAACGGTTTCAAGTTTGTTGGTGTAAAATCTAATAAATAAACAGTGCTTGTGTGCGCTTTTATTTATTACRTAATGTTTTTATTGTAAGCTTTAACATTTTATTATTAATAAGTAGCTTATTGCATAGCATTAGTGAAATGTATATGAATTTGTTGTGTTTTKATTAAGTTTTTGCTTTTAGTTTTAATTTATATGTGCTTATGCGTACATAACATAGCATAATATGTACCATATATACAAATATATATATATATAATATTATATGTATGTCCATATGTAATCTATGTACATATTTATGACTTATGTAGAAAACCTTCGGAAACGCTTAAATATCAAAGTTGCACATTCTATGGACACTTGCATGCGACAGCCGAGAAAACGCTGTCATAACATTAAATTAGAAACAGAACTTATGAAATAAATGCGTAAAATTAGGCAAAGTTAATATTTAATTTATAAAGTAATATGTAATCGTATTAAAAATAGTTTGTAAACTAATAACGASCGTTATGCGGCAGCGCGTGCATTATTTTGATTTGCATTTCACACCACAGGGCGCATGTGTGCGTTTGTAGTCTTCTTCTTCGCACAATCTTCAATCTCCGTTATGTCTTGCTAACTATTACAAGTATTTGGAAATGTAATGTTTTTGTATTAGACGACCCGATTTCTTTTTACATATATAAAATCGTATTAACTGCTAATCGTTGAAGTTGGATGTCTGCGGTGGAACTCTGGGATAGAGCTGCAATTAAGAGAGAACAAAAAGAGGCAGCGAGTTATTATTAGTTTGTGGTATGAAATATGATCTACTACTTTTAAAAACGAAATTATTTTCATAATTTTTTTTTTTTTGGATATATTTTTTAAATCATTATTAGCAATCGATATTAAAGGCTGTAGAAATATGATGGGAATATTAACTGCTCACTGTCTGGTAGACACACGCCCGCAAGATGGGGCTGACAGATCGAGAAGCATGCTGAGAATGTCTAGAGCAGGGCACCAGGGAAACAATGGAAATAGACAATCCTTTTGTACTTGCCCCGCATCGGCAAGACTACGCTGTAAACTTCTGGTTTTGATACACTGGAGTAGGTATCGAAATTGAGACCACAGAGTCTGTTAAAATTCACAAGAGCGGGCATCCTAAACTGGATGAACTCGATCTAATATCGCAGAGGATCAAACTGGTCTATGCATGGCTTATTGGGCTACCAGATTAACTTAACCTAACCTAAAGCCATATTAATATCTGAAAACAAGCTCAGTTAGAAACCATTTAATCAGTCAGCACACATAACTAATGTCAAAAATAGTTTATTCGCATCACTGGGGATCGTTTTAGAGCAAGTCGAATAATCATACACATTTTGCTAAAATAGAATAACTCAACATTAGTATTGGGCAGTTTAATCGAAGAGACCGACATCTTCCTCTGACTCTGACTTCACCATGTCGAAAAAGTGAAGTACTTCGACCTCAGCAATCATAGAAATCMATCGTGGAAGGCTTAAGTTGAGAAGAGCGTAAGGAAGGCATTGGTTGTCTTATATTTTTGTACTGGAGCTATTGGAAAGCGATGGGGGTCTATCATCAAAAGTTGTGCTGCGGTTTTACTAAATTGTAGTTAAGCTAACACTGTTCTATGATGTATAAGTCGGATGGAGGAGCTACACTTGCTAAGAAGTATGACCATGACCAAAAAACGGCTCTTAAGGTTCTCAGAGCCTCTGCGGAATACAACAATAGTACAAAACCATTTTACACATGGCATCGCTAGATATTAAAGGCAGGTGCCTTGCTATGAAGTGCGTTCCTAGGCTCGTTCCTCAGCTGCGTAATACATGAAGAGTTCCGAACAAGAATACGCTGAWATTTTCTCCTCCTTCAACTGCATCCCTGGAAACTTCGATCAATAGGTTTTCTCTGCTCACATACCACAGAAAGAAGTCGCTAAAGAAGAGGTGGTTAGTAGCTAGGAGATATTATCTTCTGGTCTGTAGAACAGTCGCAGTAAGCTTTCTCACGGATGGGTCCAATCGAGGAGAAGAAATTTTCTGCAAAAAGCTCTCTGTCAATCCTAGCTTGAGGCTATTGCAACATGGTAATATTTTTCAGGAAGAAGAGACTGATTTTAAGGTAGAAGTAACAGCATTGTTGTTGCTGGCGTTTTTGGGCGCAACTGACTGATATTAAGGTAGTAGTAGACGAAGACAGATAGATGAGTATTCACTCCAAGAACAAAACGGCAATGGTAGCGCTGAGCTTGTTAACTGTGCACTCGAAGCTGGACAAGGGATGTCTGTGCTCAATAGAAATAAGTGTCATTAATCTACTTCTTGATCTGACTCGTTTGGATGTATACATGGCATAAGGTAAAAATTTCGTCGGACAAAGATGTCAAAGTTGTATGGGGGAAGGTGAGGTGGAAACATAAAGTAATTCTCTCCTACATTGTCCAGCGTTTGCATTACTGAAGATGAAATATCTCGTCAGTCTTACCATCGGCGCACCAGGAGGCTTAACCCAAGCTGGCATTAGCGATATCGACATATTTTTGATATGCTCAAGGCGCTTTGACCATTTCTGAATGTCTTGTGATCAATTAACCTAACCTACAGTACATAAAATACAAAGAAGAAAGAAAATAATCTTAAAAAAGTAATGGACTTTTTAGAAGCCTCTTCTGTTAAGGTTATATATTCTCGACCTCACAATATCCAAATTGTCTGTATTGCAGAGCATGGGTAGAAAAAAGTTTTCTTTTGGTATTGTTGGTATACCCAAAAACAAATTTAAATGGCTGCAGGATCGTTGATGGGCTTGGACCACACCTTCGACAGAAAAGGTACGAAAAAATCCCGACCAAACATCGAAATGTATGRATAAAATGTAGAACTTAAAGCATTCAACTTTAAACATGTGGTAAGTAGACTAACTGTTGAAGCTTTTGCCATATGAACTTAAATTAGGATATATGTCAACGCTTTACAGCTCGTACATATGTCTCTCTACTAATCCTTACGTCGCTTTTTCTAGGGATTTTCTTTTTATTGCAACAATAAATCTTACTCACCCCCAACAGATTTCTGGGCACATAACCTTCCTCATCGCTCACATTCTTGGCCCACCACCACTCACTCTCGGCATCGTCGCCCTTACGCAGAATAATCAGACGATCGTTAACTTGGAATGTTAGTTCGTCGCTATTTTGAGCATCATACGAGAACACCGCATACACTTCGCCAGTATGAAGTATACCGAGTTTCTCTTGAATACCTATGCGGGAGAGCGAGAGAGAGAATATATAAGTTAAGCATACTTTCTAACACATCGAGCACTCATCAGGCAATCCAGTACTTACTGTATAAATACTCAGAGCAGCCATCGAAACCCTCTTCATCCTCTTCGCATTTCTCCGCAGGTGTTTCATGATCCGACAGCGTCGAAGCGAATAGACAAGCGCCATTTTCGACCAAGAATTTCACCATAGATAAGTTGTTACAGCTAGCGGCGCAATGTAATGGCGTCCAACCGTCGGAATCCTGTGCGTTGACATCGCAGCCAAATTCAACGAGAAATCTGTGGAAGAAGAGAAAAATAACAGTTAAAAACTAAGTTTCTACATCCTTGAGGCACTAGCTACACACTTGACTATGTCGAAGTGTCCTGCGCAGATGGCGTTGTGTAGTGCGGTGATGCCTTCATCATTGGCGGCGCTGGGATTCGCCACTTGCATTGCGGTCTTCTTCACCAGTTCCAGCTCGCCCTCGAGACTGGCGTCCAGCAGTAAGGCGAGCGGATCGAAACTCACGCGACGCGCCAGTTTCGGCTTGCCATTGCCGGTGGACGCTGATGATAATGAAGAAGATGTTGGTGCGCTACCGGTGGAAAAGGCGCGTCGCTTCATACCACTTGCATCTGCGGCCGATTCAATGCTGCTCACGACCTCGCTGTGGTGCTCAATCTTATCCAGTTCGTCCAAGCTGGAGCTCGTCTGCGAATTGCTGTTTGGCGAATGCTGCGACTGTGTCGTTGGCGCACTGTTTGTTGGTGGTGGCGCTTGTGGCAGCGAATACTGCGGTAACTGTTCTGGCGACGAGGCGGCCGATGAAGTGATGCTGCCTGAGACAGTTGAGCGATCAGCATTGCTATTGTTATTGCTATTTTCTTGCGCGCCGCGTTCGCCGCGTTGACTACCATCCGCGGGGTAGAGGAATGATGATGCGGCTGGCATATCCATTTTTCGCGCGGTTTGCAGCGGTGGCTTGGGCATATTGATGCTAAGCTTGAGGCGCGGTTGCTCGCACATCGGTTGCTTTCGTATTGTCAGCGGTTTCGCTTTGATCGGCAGATTATCATTTATATTGAGCGTTTGCAAGCCTTGCGTGGCTTGCTGCAATTCACTTGATGCGGCTACTGTTATTGACGCAGCGTGTACGGCGGGCTTTTTCAGCATTGATGTTGTTGGCGTTATTGCAGCTTGCGCGTTTGACGCAGCGCCTGCATTGTGTTCACTTGGGTGCTCTGTAGGCGACATTTTGCTCGGTTTGGGTGGCAGCGCCGGCCGATCTGGGTATGCGGCATTCGCTATTGCCGCCGACGCACTTATTGTTGGAGTCGAAGTGGCTGTCACGACATTGGGTGCAACGCGATTCACTTTAGGACTAATTGGCACCATTTTCGGTATGGAGCTTGTCACCGATGTGGGCGCCACGCTGCTAATTGGCTTACGCGGCGGTATTGCCAGACCGCTGGCTGTATGCGCTTGCAGCGGTTTCGGCTTCGTATGCGCGCCTCCAGCACTTGCTGTGTTCGTTGTTGTTGTTGTAGACGTTGTTGCACTCGTATGCGCCACGGCAGTAGCAAGCGACTTATTAGCAGCGCCCAGCGGCATGCTATGCACAGTCAACTGTTGCTGTTGCTGATTGTGTTTTTCGGTTAGCGCTTCACTCGCCGCACCTTCACATCTTCGTTCCAATTCAGTGCTCGCATCCCTCGAGGCTGCAGTTGCGCTGTTCAGTTTGCTAATCAAAACGGTCGCTGAGGTGGAGGAACTGATGCTTTTCGGTATTTTACTGCCGGTGGTCGTAATGGCAGTGGTGGTGGCGGCGCCATTTCCGCTTGTTGAAGCAATCGCTGCCACTTCCGCAGCACGCGCGGCAGCTTTCGCCGCTTTGGCTGCCTCTGCTGCTTTTTGCAGATCCCTCTTCTTCGGCCCCACCTCGGCGTAGATGTGCATCGATGTGTCCACCTCTACGGGTTTCGTTGGTTCCGCCGCCTTGGCAGCAGCCAACGAGGCTGTCAGCATTTTCTTTGCCAACTTTGATTCGTCGCTCTCGCCGCTGAAGAATGTTTGCGCGTTTGTGGCGCTTGTGCCATTATGCGGCGCGCCGCCTTGCGGACTGTGCGTAGCGCCAGTTATGTTGTGCTTCATGTGTGTCAAATCCTGTATCAGCTGATTTTGCTGATTCGTATTGGCCGTTGCCGCGGCATGCTTTAGTATATTACCCGCGCCCAAGTAGGCGCCGCCAGCAGGCTTATGTGGCGTGTGTATGTATGGCTCCACCGCGGCGACATTGCCGCGCGGTATATTTCGATTCTGCTCGCGTGTGATGATATTCGGGAATTGCGACGCGTTCTGCTGTTGCTGCGTTGTGTTCAACAGATTATTCGCTTGCTTTTGAAGCAACTGCTGCTTGAGCGCGGCCACACCGCTTGGTTTGTGATGATGCGCGCTCTGCTGCTGCTGGTTGTAGGCAACATTGGTGTGCGGTTTGCTGTATGCCTGCGTCGGCGATGGGTGTGACTGTTGCTGTGACGCGCTTTGTTGATGTGCCTGATGTTGTTGTTGTTGTTGCTGCTGTTGCTGGTGCTGCTGCTGTTGGTGCAGCTCATGCGGTGGTATGTGCAGTTGATTTTGATTTTGCGCGTTGTTTTGTACATTGGCGGCTTTCTTGCGTTGCAAGCGCGTCTGTAGCTCGTAGATGCGCTGATCGACGGAGCGCAGTTCAGCCTGTCGTTGTTGCAGCGCCTCGCGTTGTAGATGCAAGCGTGCATCCTGCTGCAGCGACAATTGATTTCGGTACTGAAAGTGTATTCATATTTTAGTTTCATAATTTTTTTCGTGAAGTTAGTGCTTGTTGTCTACTCACCACCAACTCGCGTCGCAGCTTTTCGAGTTCCCGTGATGCTTGTGGTGGCAGCGGTTGCGCGTTGCCATTATTATTGCCGTTTGATAACAGGTTTATGGGGCAGCGACGATCGCGTCGTAAATCTTCTAGCTGTCGTGTCAGCGCTTCCACTTTCGCCACCGCCAAACTAAGCTCTTTCTCTTTCTCGCTGAAGAGCGCACGAATTGAGTCCAGATCGTTGCCTGCAGGAGGAGATAGTAGAGCTTTTTTTAGTATATGTATTTTCATTATTTTAAATAAAAAATGTATTTGTTGTAAAAAATAGGGTAGAGTGGGTATTATTTAGGAATTTTGCAATTTTAAACAATAATTTTCAAGTTTCTAACTTTTTTTTTCTCATAGAAAACAGCTGTCAATAAACGTTATATAAATCCACTTTTATAMATTTCTGGCGAACTGTAATAAACTAAGATGAATGAATCTTCATTGAAAATTAAATTTTGGGGGTTTGTCTTGAAATTTCATAAGATTTGAACACACTTTTCATATGAGTGAAATTGGACATTATAAAAAGTAGATTTTTTTTTAATATTCGATCTCTGATATAGTATATTGAAGGCAGGAACTTCTATCGAGGCGGTATCATTTGAGCTTCTTCTTCTTCTTTGGATTTACAATTATCGCCATGAACTTGATTCGTCAATTAAAACGTTTCGCTAAAAGGTTTACCAAATTTAAACCAAAATTTAATCTTGGCTCTTTGTTCGAAGCTCTTTTTCGCACCGATATCACGTAGGTACTGACACTTAAAACGCAATAACTTCACTTAAACTCAATGAGATGTCATGAAATTCTCACTGGACAATCGATAAAGATAGCAAATTTTAACACACCAGTCGATATATAAATGGTGCCACCAAGGCGCGCTAGATTCAAAAAGTCCCGTTTACTTTGAAACACACCTTTTATATATGAAGTCGTGTAGTCTAACTTGTAGTAGAAAATGGGTAAAGTTTGCCTAATAGTTTTAAGAGGGTAGTGAGTTAAAGTTAAAGTTGCAGCGAAGCAGACAGATGGACAAACACCATATTTCCGTAATCCGAAAATTAATAGGTATACGAAACCTTCTACTGTGCTTTTAATCTAAAAATTGCTGCTGGGACCAACAGCTAATAAGTTTCAAAAGGAATGAAGTATGAAATTCAAGGAAAAAAGTACGAGTGCACAATTTCAGATCAATATCCCATAAACTGATGAGTCTTATACACGTATTTACAGGCAGTGAGACGGACGTGGACACTTTACACAATTACAGAATTTAAAGGGTCTACCACCTTTTCATCTGGATATTACAATTTTTGTGCTAAACTTAATATATCCCGTTCATGTTATCAGAAAATATTGGAATTTTGGTTCGCCATATATTTATAAATAGATTTGGTTAGTCTAATGGGCTAATAAGCTGCGCGTAGACCAGTTCTGACTCTTAGTTTTACCAGTTGGAGTTTCGTTACAAAGTCCATGCAGAATACCTTTAGGATGCCTGCGATTTACGCGTTCTTCAATAGACCCTGTGGTTACACTAACAATACCTCTTCCAATGGCACATTCCGTGGACCCCCAAAATGATTAAAACGTAGTCTTACCAATGCGGGGAAAGTGCAAAGGAGATGATTCATTATTTGCCTGGTGCCTTGCTAAACACATTTCCTGTAGTCTTTCGAACTGTCAGCTCCGATCTAGAGGCGTGTGTCGTCAGCAGTCTGCGACCAGTGAATATTTCAGGTATTTATAAGTAACTTTGCAACAACAAAGTTGTAATACCATTTAATATTCATTTAAGACTCGCAAATAAATAAGTATCATCCTTTCAATCAGTTGTTTATCATAAATGGACTTTTAAAATGTAACGSTTTCAAAACAGTTAAACAACAGTTATTAAAAACTCAGCACTATTAAAATGWTGCTACTCGGCTCTTCTCTTCTATGCAAATAGTTTGGTGAAACAGTCAAACTTTTCTGAAAAGCACATAGTTTCAACATAATGAGACACACATACACATACATAAATAAATATATGTATGTATGTATATACTTACAAATATACATATCACATACCTGCATATGTAAGCATACCCYCGCAATTAGAACTTAATGGGACGTATAAATTAATACATTCAATTTCAACGCTTTCAAGTCACGAACCACAAAATTTAATCACTTTACACATATTTCGACAGCTACAACAACAACAACTACAACAAACCAAAACACATCACAACCGTCTAATTTACAGACGAAAATACGCAAATTTACATATGTGTGAGTGATCGGGCGCACTAGTGTCCGCAGCTCGACCCAAGCGCCTACGTTTTGTTCTTGCCACACTTTTCATCAGCATTTTTAAGTATCTCTGTGTGTGTGCGTGCATGCAAGCGTATTATTAATACTACAATATATTAGAAAAGTTTTAACCGTTATTCACTTTGAGCGCCGAACACTCGTCAACCGCCATTAACATTTTAATTAGTTAACAGCTTTAAAGGTATTACGAGCGCGGAGCTGGGGCTGGGGCTGGCGCGAGGACGGATTCTGCCCAATTTGTGGCCGAGGCGGAACCCCATAACTCGCCAGCAACCCCACGCTGCTCTAATAGCCAGCTGGTTGAATGGTGGCTATCATTGGCAGGATAAAGCCTGTCTCTTATACACATCTAGATGTGTATAAGAGACAGACAGCAAATAGTTTAATGGCGTGAAATCGAACGATCGATGCGACCAATTGACTGGGCCATTTCGTGGGAGAACACGTTCACCAAACTTGGTTTTCAATAAATCGATTTTGACTGTGTGGCTTATGGCGTTGTCCCTGTCTCTTATACACATCTCTGGCGAGCGGCGCAGCTGTGTAGCTGTGAATGTCATGCCGGTTATAATCCGCTTAGCAGGGATTTCATGTAACTTAGGATCCCGTTGCTTACCGGTGATGAGGCTGGCGCGATTTTGCTGAGGTTGACGTGTCCGCAGCAGCATGTCAAGACACATGCCACATGCTGCTCATACTAAATATATTCTACATATACTTGTGCTTGCAACACGGTCGAAGTGGCATGATAAAATGTAAAATTTGACGAGTGGCGTGCTTTTAAGCTCACAGTTCCGAGTTGTGAGTGYATGATTGCGTGCGAGTGTAATAATAAGGCAGGCGCAAGGCTAAAGTGGAAGCCTGCGTAGCTGCGCTTTTGTGTGTGTTTGAGAGGAAGCAACGCGCGCCACTTACAAATCCAATTAGASTCGCAGARCATGTTGTAAGTAGAACAATGCTTAAAAGTCAGCCAGTGTAATCCTGTGTAGCAATAATAAAAGTAGTGCCAAGTAACCAAGGGTTGGGAAGGGAGCGCGAATGTTGATAGAAAGGTACTTTGAATATGCAGAGCACAAAAAAACGGAGTAACGAGAACAAAGAACGGTGCGCGCGTTGTTTAGGTAGAAAGAAAGGGTTTTTCAATAAGAGTGCAACCAAAATTGTTTTTTTTTTTTGTTTTTTTTAAATACAACAAAAACGATATTTCTGTGAAAATACATTCGATGCCATAATGTATGGAACTCGATTTCTTTTGCATGGCCACCACGGGCACGCTTGCACGCTGGACTTCTGTCCAGACGCTGRACCCAATTTTCGACGGTTTKCAAGCATGAATCGGTCGATACTGCTGCAATTKCACRTTCCATACCCGCACGAAGSTCATCAATCGACGCAAGGCTCTTGGCATAGACCATAAACTTGACGTAGCCCCACAGSAAATAGTTTAATGGCGTGAAATCGAACGATCGATGCGACCAATTGACTGGGCCATTTCGTGSGAKAACACGTTCACCAAACTTGGTTTTCAATAAATCGATTTTGACTGTGYGGCTTATGGCGYTGTYCTGTTGAAACCACATATTGTCCSASTCCATATCATGCAATTCGATCCAAAACTATTCTGTTATCATGGAGCAGTAGTGATTCCAATTCATAGTAACGTAACGTGCCGGTCTTGGTCATCACAGAAGAAGTAACCCGCTSTKAAAGTTGAGGTCACTGACTSCGAMWTTCGGTAGTAAATTTTAATAACTTCGACTCGTTGTTAGATCGTATATCTTTCCATAATSAAATGGCCAACATTACTGAAAGGTCGAAAGAACGGGAAAAAATATGTCSTGGTTTGCTGTCCCTATTGGTCTACTTTTGTAGCGTACATATTGAAAAACCCTTTGTATCGGACTTAAACCTTGGTTGTTGCAGTCTAAGTGTTAGAACCTTCTACTCCAATAGAGTGAATTCGACGTAACCAGATCTCTAATTGCCAAACGATCTTAGCAAGACTTTTGAAATGGGTTTTGGTGCTACAAAAATGCCAAAAACAATTAGAAGCTTGTGTGGTCTTGATCCCAAGATATGTTATACCCAAAATGATTGGGACTATATAAACGAATATAAGGTAAACAGTAAAGGTGATGAAAAATTACTTTATCAAAATAAAAACAATCTAAATTTTAGTGCCAAATCGGAATCTTCAAATAGGTTTGAGAAATCGTGCGGAGTTTCCGATTCGTTGATTGAACTATATGAAGGTTTGGATGACCTCCAGTATTCTTCCACATAATAATTCGTCCAAAAGCGCCACTACTGTTCTCATTGTGAATTGTGACTTCGTTAATTAATTTATTTTATTTCTACAGYAATTGAAATTTTTCGAATAAATCAGCTTTAGGAGTATTATAGTAATAAGGTTTTATAGARAGGTATGCATCCATTTCAATAGAAGAGTTGCTATACAGGTATTTAGCTCAAAGCTGGTCAAGGAAAGCATGACCTCACTAGCTGTAGCATCAAGCTACTTTCAATTTAAACTTATYTGAGTGGATGAGTACAACGGAGTCGCTAACCCAAATCTCATTAGAATGCGAACGAGAAGGTGTCCCCTGCCTTCGTTTACATGGGCGCTGGATCAATGGGCCTTGCGCGAGCTCAGTAAGCGTTGGTCAGGAAACAGCACTTGTGTGGTTGGAACGATAAAGGTTCRTGGAGCTATTACCTCTTAGCAAGGTTAACATGACCGCAATAATAAGCGTCTTAACTGGGCATAGTCYCATTGGCTATGTTGAGATGAGGTTAAAGATTTCCGAGAACGCAACATGTCAAAGTTACAGGGAGGAAATTGAGTTGGAAACCTGTAGACACTTTCTTCATCACTGTCTAGCTTTTGCRAGAGTAARGTTGAAGCATCTTGGTTGCCATACTTTCTATAAACCCGACGAATCGGCTRGAGTMGATTTACGGYGGTCATTTTGATCCATATTTAGAARTTCTGGACATCACAAAGGACAGACGTTTCTAACAGTCCAAGTAGGATTATTCGTAGTCTTTTAATAGTCTATCTTTGAACTGGTTTTTTCGAAATGGCATTTTTCGAATCTCGGACACAAATGGACTTATCGATATTAAGCAGGCCAAAAAACAATAAAGTTTGGGTAGAAATTAACTTAAAAAAAAAACGCCGCTATTTGGTCAATCTATGACTTTTTTAGCTGTGGACCATTGTACSGACAAGATTCTCAACGATAAATGGGAMAYAACTCTCTCATGGACTKCACCRTGTACCTTGGGGTAGTCTTGGACAATCTGCTGTGAAATCATAATTTRGAAGGCAGACTGAGGAAAGTTAGCAAGTGGTGCGAGAATCTAAAGTCCAGCCTTTTAAGTTGCTGAATCACTGCAGTGTATATTTCAAGCCGCAAAATCCACAGAGCTGGCCTCTAATCCCCTGCAATCAAAGCAGTAACCTCGTATCGTATATCGGCCAGAAGTGTCTTGAAAAACTGTTGTCAGAAGCAACCAACTTCACTYCTAGTGKKTGCCAGGTCACAAAGGCATCTGGTGGAATGGCTAAAATTCGAAACGTGCTCAAACCCATTGCGAAACCCATGCATAACGCAAAGGCCTACCAGACTAACCTAACTTAACCTACGAATATTATTTTCTGGACAGAATTTTTTGTTAGTGATCTACAAAAATAMACCTTCGGAAATTTTCAAGAGTGTCTGCTTATATATTGCTCATTAACAAAAATGCTGTCACAAATATGTATACTCTTCCTTTCGTRAAGCTATCCATGGGTACAAAACTAACCAAATTCAAAAGAATCAAATGGCCGGGTATAAAATTTTCATAACTTTGCAACATGCAAATTACGAAGATCTCACATTGCTCTTAATATTTATATGAGCGCTCCATTTCATCAAAGCRCTGCCAGGCAACAACTGACCAAAGCACTTTTGCGCGTCCAATTTGCCGAAAGCGCTTACACGGAGATTTTCGTGACGCTGCGACTGACATGACGACTCGTTGACGCTGTTTAGCCGCTGGTGTTCACCGAAAATGGCTGTCTGCTTGCGGCATATGGTTGCATGCCACACACAAGCACACACTGCTTGTTGTTTTTTGTTGTCGGTGTTGCCGCACTCAACACATAAATGCCAGCCAAAGAGGCAGCGTAAAACAAAACAMGGCTACTTACAGCATGTAAATATGTTTATGACAGCGCAAAATAGCTGCCATTACAAACACACACACACACACGCACAGACAGACACGCGCTTACAACTGTAAATGCATATTTCACACACATTACACACAAACTACTATATAATGGCTGGCTCGAGTTTTTCTTGCCTGCTTTAGTACTTACTCAGCGTAACATTGTAAGTCTTCTGTAAGTCCACTTGACCTCGCAGCGCTCTCAGTCGCCGCAATTTGGATTCCTGCGCCTCGACGCGCTCCCGCAAACGTCGTAGGCGCTCACCTTCKGCGCTGGCGACCGCATTCCGCACCTCCTGCGATTTGAGGAAACGCAAGCGCTGCTCCTTGGTGGCCAACAGCTGGTGTTGCGAGTCGATTTGCTGTTGTTGTCGCAATGCCATCGCCCGTAATTCGGCTGATGTCAGCCTGCCAGGCACCTACAACACCAAACCAACACATGCGCACAGGTGCAGTACGGGGATGGGTGGGTGTGAGTTTGTTAATTTCGTCAGCAGCGGCGTGGACGCGGCGGRTGGGGACCGGAGGCGTTGACGAAGCGCGAATGCGTGAATGCGTGAATTCAATTTGAATTTTATTGATGTTGATAGTGATAGTAATGGTGGCGTGTAGACGGTGGTAAAGTCGGTGTTGCCGTTGACGTTGTTAAGCCCAGATTGAACCATACACAGACATGTGTTAGTGTGTGTATGTGGCATGTTCGTACATTATGCCGAGATAGAGCCATCCATAAAGGCAGCGTTGATGTGTTTCAGGTGAAATGAAAAGAGAGAAGAGCAGAAAATAAATTTGATGAGCTTTCTGTGTGGTAAAATCAAGCACGGCAGGCAGTCTGCCTTACCCATAAGCTGTAATAATAAGCATAAACAATGCGAATGCGCGTAAGACACGTAAGCAGCGAGTTAATCAATCACAAGCAATATATCATAAAAGTAATAAACAGCTTTCGGTGCGCACAAAGTACTGACAGCTGGGACAGGTTAACTTAAGTGCAACTRAAATTAAGCTTAATGTGACAATGGTACAGTATGTGGACATAATAATGGAAACGTTGAAAAAATTTTAGAAAAATTTTTTCTTTTTTTAAATCATGAAGAGTTATTAAATATATAAATTTACTAATATACATGCTATACCAAATACTATGAACATGACAGGTTACGAACAAAATATTGGAWACGTGAAAAGGGGTACAGTGTGTGGTTATAAAAAAAGGAAACGTTAGAAAATTTTTGAATTTTTTTTTGAAATTCTTGCATAGGCCATGGTACAGTGTATGCRCATAATAATGGAAACGTTGAAAACAGTTTCTTAAATCATGCGGCAGCATTAAATATATAAATTTAATAATGCACTCTACCACATAATATGAAAATAGTTACAGGTGACGGGCAAAATATTGGAAACGTTAAAAGAATTAAAAATTACAACTTTATGGCTATAATAAAGAAACCAAATATTTTAATAAAATTAAAAAGAAATTCAAAATTTAAAAAATACAGGGTGG
>NW_017537083.1:142063-163560 GCF_001853355.1 Bactrocera latifrons | reverse complement strand
TTCAATAACAATAATATTGGCCACTCATTACTGCCCTTGTTGTTATTGTTTGAAGTGCAGTTTGCAACAAAATATATATACGTTTGCAGCACTCTCTTTTCATTGGCATTTTTACCTTATATGAGAAGTCCTGCTCAATTAAGTAATGAATGGCGTTAGTCAAATGATAAATTTTTCGGTGGAACGGATTGAGAGATTTGTGAATGTTCAATAACGTAAATCAATTAATTACTCTGATTGCATTTTTTCTCAAATAATGACTCTAAAGCGGAGAATAAAGATGGCTTTAAAGATGTTTTTCACATTCTCCGATTTAAAACGGCTTATGTAAGGCCTTTTTTTAAGGTATAGGGTATACCTATTATAATATTAAATAATTCAAACGTTATAAAATAAAAAGCAAAAAATATTTTAATAAAACATTGTACTATATGATACTGAATTAATTCTAATGAGAAACACATCTAATAGATTTTATTACAAAAAACGGACAAGTGGCAATCAACATTGAAGAAGAAAAAGAAAATTTAATTAGCTGAGATACTATAAAAAATTGTCTATTTACATACATTTTMGGAATTTACACTTACGTATTATAGCTGAAAGCATTAAAATTATCCTAGTTAATTATGTAATTATTTAATTTGCTTTCTCGCTTTAAAGATTATTGCATAATTGCAGAATTAAGRAACTTTAAGCTCCCAATTTATTTTAGGCTGACTAAATTAAAATCTTCGCTTATATAGAATGTCAGCGTCCTTAACAAACCGAATTGTAACAACACTTGTATAGTACACCGTGACGTATGAGTAATTTCAATTAATGTAAAAAGAAATTCAGGAGCAAATGTTAAAAGTTAGGCTGTTCACGACAAGGTGGTTATCGGGTTATATGGTTATGTGATTAAGTAAACAACAACAAAATGCGGTATGACAAAATAACCAAAGTTGACCAACCTAGCCCCCTGTTTACAGATTATGTGGTTGTTTGCTTATTTCCAGTGTTAGAAAGTCGTTGGAATTTTACTAAATGGCAGCACAAAAAATAAATAATAAACTAAGCGAATGGCATTTCCATTTAGATTTTCTTATTGGAAAATCTGCTATGAACAGCTGTTTTTTGTTTACAATCAGCAAATTAAAACCGAAATAAAAAGCATCACAAAGCAGCAAAACTCAGCAAAAATTATCAAAAGTCATCGAAGTAAGTAAGAATCACAAAGTACAAAATAAAAATACACTTTTTGTCATTTATTTATACTCTAATTTTAGTGTCTACAGAAATACGAAAGCGCCGGCGAGAAAAGGAGGTGAAAAAAATGGACGGTAGCCGAAATCAAAACCGTGCTGTCCTATATGCAGGATCACCGAAACGKCGAGGTTAGTTTTCGACATATTAGCTATTTATTTTGATTTAATTACACCTCCTTTAATTTCAGAAACCAACAGCGAAAATYTACTACAGTAAGTTGCTTGCAGTGACAAAAATTGAAGCAACGTGGAACATCTTAAAATATAAGATTCGCTATTTAAAAAGCCAAATGAAATCGGCTGAACACTGGCTAAATTCCACGGGCGCTGTGGAGCTGACTGTGATGGGTAGATTTTATATATATTTTAATATCAATTTTGGAATTAAATTGATTGGCTTTATTACAGATAAAGTGCTTAAAAGTTGTCCGCATTACAAACAATTAGCGGACATTTTTGTTACGGAGAGGGAAGCTGAGGTGGTGGTAATGAGCTCCTCTGCAATGGAACTCGACTCTGTAGCAAATGTTGTGGATGATTTGGAAGACCCTGATCTGAATTGGCATCTGGCTCATCTGCGGCCAGCGCGTTTATAAAAAAAAATTAAGGCCAAACACCAAAACACTGCCATTGATAAACTGGCAACAWTAGAAGCTGAAAGAATGAGCTTTCGAGAAAAACAGCTTCAATTTGAAAAAGAAAAATTCAATTGCATGAAGCAAGTTGAAGCAAACAAGCATGAAAATGAAAAGAAGAAGATCGAAAACGATTACCAACTCAAAAAAATGGAGTTGGCGCAGAATGAAAGAATAAGGAAATTAAAAATTGAAATGAAGTATAAAAATAATAATATGAATAACCAATAAACAAATAAATAATTTTCTTACTTGTTATTAAAACAAAAATATGAATTTTTATTGAAAAATTAAATTGTATAGTGCTTGTCTTTTTAGTTCGGTGGTAGGTGCAACAATAGCATCTCCATTATATTGGCATCCATGGGCTTCGACACTTTGCCTCTCAAAGTGTGAAGAATATCGCCCTTTCAAGAGTATGTTGTGCAGCACACAGCAGACAAGTACCCATTTATTAAAAAATGTTTGACTTTCTCGGTCTTTTATTTTTATACGCATTTGTTTCACACTACAAAACTTTTCTTTAAGAATCCTGAAACCTGAAACAATTTTCGACTATAACATGATACTGGCTGTGTACTTTGTTGAATTTAGCTTGTCTTTCAGAGTCTGCTAAAGAAGAATTGCTTCGGTATGGTCTTATTAAATGTTTTGTCAACTTATAGGCAGAATCACCTGCAATCCACTCTTCTCCACTAAATAAGCTAGTTGTGTTTCTTCCAATATGAGATTTCCTAAATACTTTAGAATCGTTGTAGCTTCCGAGATTGCCCACTTCTGCATGTAATTTGTGTAACTTATGGTCACATACGACTTGCAATTTGATGGAGTATATTCGTTGCCGAGAAAAATACACCTCATGATTTTTATTTGGCTTTTCGGCCAGTTCACGGCGCTCTGCCAGTCCAGGCCAATGAACGAATTGGGGTAGCTTATTCAAAATTGCTGAAAAAACTCTTTTCGTGATATTGGTCAATGTACCTCCATCTACCACAACAAAAGTTGTAGCGATTTAACGTACAGAAGCACTTTCTCCCGATGAACCTAATCGGAGCAATACGATTGGGAGTTGCAAATCTACAGGTATTTGTAAACTTGAATTAGTAAAGTTTATATTATTAGAAAATATTTCTAGGAGATGAGCGAATTTTCATTTGCTGACGCACAGCATTTGTAAAAATCTTCCATCGTCAAAGCAACACAGAACATTTTCTCGCCAATGAATAGATTTTGGAACATGTAGTTCATCTCCCCGTCTATATCCTCTAGCAGTTCATCTAGTACTTCATCGATTGCATTATGACACTGTTCAGGGTGCAAGATGTCTGCAAATTTTATGCAAAGAATTTTTTGAACCATTAAAATTCGGATTATTTAGTAAGCACATACCTTCAATAAAGTCCATTTCCTGAATAGCAGAACTTATTTTAAATTCGATTATTTTGCTTTTTAAACTTTGTTTAGACATTTTATAAGTAGGAATTTCATTGAACTAAAATTGTAAACAACGAACAGCTGTTTGTGTAAAAATAAGCAAATAACCATACAACATAGGGTGCTCACGAAACATAGAGGTTATTTTTTTTTTAATCTAATAATCACATAACCCGATAACCACCTTACCGCGAACAGCCTAAGTTAGTTTAATGATTGTTAACCTTTAAATAGAACAATAGAAAGATGGGTTGCTGAATTTAAAAGTGGCTGTACAAGTCTTAAAGACGATTCGCGTGAAAGACGACCAGAAATCGTAGCCAAAGTATATGGTTTCGAAACAACATCGATGGACTGAAGGAAATCAATGGCTGGCGTAATTGCTAACAATGGAACAAAAACACATTCATATGCGACTTTCTTAACAACATTCGGGCGTTTTAGGAAGGATAAAGTGGATTTTGTGCTTCCCTGATCCTGAATCAAAACAAGATACTAGAGAGTGGTGTGAACTTGGTTCCTCGGCTTCGAGACGAGTTCGTCTCCGGAAATCCGCCAAGAAGGTTATGGCATCAGTTTTTTGGGACACGAGATGAACTTTGTTTGTCGATTACTTGCAAACTGGTAAAACAATTAATTCATTGTGTCACAAGAGCGTTTTGGCAATGGCTAAAATACAGGAATTAAAATTCGAATTGTTGTAGCATCCACCATATTCAGCAAATTTAGCCACCAGCACCTTCCATTTGTTTGCAGAATTCAAAAAATGTATGCATGGCGAGCATTTTTAATGAAATGAAGGGTCATAACGGCTGTTGAAATGTATTATATTCTGCAGATCCTYCGGATTCGCACTTCATTGATGGGATCCACAGATTGGAGGATCATTTTAGCCAGTTAAACATTAATTAATGTTCATGGGGATTATACTCAATAATAAAGTGTATTTTGAATCATAMARTTGTGTTTTTCTTATCAAAYGACAAAATTTACTTACCAAACTGATAATATTCGAAATAAATGCCAATCGAATTATGCGCTGGCATGGCTCAAATTATATTTTTAATTGTTCAAGTAATCGTTCGGATATACCATACATCTACAATTTGCTAATCATAGAATATGAAATTGAATATTTTTTKAAAAATATATAGACAACAATTTTTCTAACAAATAATAGTCAATATTTAAAAGGATTAAGAAGCATGTCAATAACTCAATTCTGAATACGAAAAGTTACAAGTTCTTATTCTTGTTAAGTATTATACAAAAAAATCATTACACACAATTTTTTACTTAATCTTTTTATATTTGCGAAAATATACCACGATATTAACTTCTTTTCGTTTTGACTTATATTCGTATACAAATTTTACTCTGACTGAACATTGAAAAGCCGAATTTTAATAATTATTGAAACCAATAATCCTGTTCAGCACAATTTATTTGTATATATATTTAGTGTTTCTGCGAATTATTGATTATTTCAGTTTTGATGTCATTAGCCACATTCATAAATATTTCGCGTGACAGTGGTACATTAATGCAACACCGTTAAACTAATGCGAACATTTATAAGTAATGATTACAGTTGATTTGCTTATAACAGACGAAGCGGTATTACACCKATTCCGGCCATCAAATAAACTACAACAATAACGTTGAATAAAGAGAGAGATGGGGAAAAACGAAAGTGAATGCTAAAAAATCACTTGCACATGCACAATAAATAAGGATCAACCGAAGAATTGTGGCGAAGCAAACCGAAAGCTTACAAACTACTTATGGCTATTATCACTTTTCATTTGAGCTAAGCGACTGGCGGCGACAGCGCTGCAAACGGAAGTGGAAGTGCGCGCAAAAGAAAAAAACGAAAAACACTTCATACACACACACACACATACATATGTAAGTATGAGTTACAATATCCATTTAATGCATACTTTCGTAGGAACAGAAACTTCAGCGCGGTTGCATTGCAAATTAGCTACGCGGTCAATGCTAACGCGCCCGCAGAGTGACAAGGCCAACCGCGCGCACTGACAGGAGCGCCAAGTCACGTTTCACAGCTTAGAAGAGATATTTATATATATATATATATGTATGTGCGTGTGTGTGTTTGCGTGCACTACTTAGGGACTTACGTTCATTTTGGGTTCCGCTGTCACCACCACAGTGGGCGTCACACCCAGACCGGTAATGGCGATGGCGCTGCGTGCCGGCTTCGGTGCGGGCATCATTGTTGGTGGCATTTTCGGCAAATTACCGGAGACGGGACGACACACACAGGTTAGCATTGTTTTCAGCACTTGATGAGCGCTGTCACACCTATTTTGGATTGCGAGTGTACGCGTGCGCGCGTGTGTGTGTGTGTGGGGTTRAGGTAATGCGTTGCGGTTGCCGTTGACGCACACGCGGTACTCTAATGCCGGACGTTGCGGCTGCAAATGACTGACGCACGCATGCACGCGCTAACACACTGTCGACGCACAGTGACACGGCGGACACGTTGCGGTCGCGGCGCGCACGAAAATAATGTGGAATTATATGAAAGTGTTGTTGTTAAAAGCACGACGGCGGGAGTGGTTACAGTGACGCGCACGCACCAGCGCGCATACGAAATCGAAGCGCACAACGCGCGCACAAAAGCACAATACAAGCGCGTGCGTTATTTTTGTAAACGTATATGTGTGTGAGTATTGCAAGTGTAGCGCGCTTGTGTTTGCTCACTCGTGCTGCTGATGTGCTTATAATGATGTGTCAGGCGCTGACCGCCACAAGCTGTGCGCCATTGCCTCCGCAGCAAGCTGGCTGCGCCGTGCTGTGTAATTTATTGTTGTTGTTGYTGGGCCGCTCAGCAGTCACTTAACMWWWKGSMAMMMCYTTTTYMMMRCMAMCSRAWTTWWTTTYSKTTSYYYTTTYTTTATTTTTTTATTCGACACTGYTGATTTTTCGCTTGTTAGTTGTTATATTTTTKTTGTTGTTGTATTTTTTTCTTCTATTTATCTTTTCGGCTAATGTTCTCGCACTCTGCACATGTACACTGTGTGTCTAATGGACTTTTAGGCGCACTCCTATTCACTTAATGCGCTATTGCTCCGGCTGCTTGCCTTCTTCGCTTCGTTTCTCTAATAATTCTTATTTTTCTTCCGCACAATGAACACTTTTACAGTTAGCTGCTGCCGTTGCTCTTGACGTGCACTCCAATATAATTCACTCCGTTAACTGTTTTGTCGTCGCTCACTTGTCTGGCTGCTTTTGTCGCACTTGAAATTCCACTGAAGATATGTGAAGCCATTTTCATGGTTATTTCTTTGACTATAAATGTGTGTGTGTGTGTGTGTGAGTATGCGTGTGTGTGTTGTTTGCTGCTTTTTTGTAAGTAATTGTTTTGGTTACTGGCACCGGCCTATTGTTGCCGGTGGCAACTATCATGTATGCCCGGTGTACTTGTTGTGCCAGACACAGCAGTAAAGCACAATGGCAGCGTTAAAAACAACAACAACAGCACTAGTAATAATCACTTTGATATAAGAAATGAGTGTGGCCGCCGTAACAACAATAATAGCAGCTCAGTTTAGCGGCAACTACAGTGCCAAACTATAATTGCAACAACAGCAATAGCCGAAAATTGTACAGAGTGAAAAATATATGTTGGTTTTAAGGTAAATTGMAAAGTGCACACAACTTTTATTTTTTTGAATATTATTATAACTTTTTTATTTTTATTTTTTTAATATTTTTATTATTACTTTTTTTTTAATTTTTATTATTATTTTCTTATTTTTTATTTATTTATTATTTGAATATACGTAAAAGTATTTTGGTGTTGATTAATACAATAACTATATTGAGTTTTCTTTTCCATGTATAGTGTAAAGCATCTCAACAATTTTGCTTGTTGGGTATACGCGCGGAAAAGGTTATAAAAATACCAACAAAACTCACAAACCGATTTACACATACATTAAAGTGTCCGTTATTTTCCTTGTTATTATACCCTGAAGGAAACTTCGAAAACCTCCTAAGCTCTCATAAAATGCAAAACAACATATCATCAAATAAATCGAAATTTAGTTGTTCTATTGCTTATGATTCAAATGTTGTTGTACCATAAAATTTTCAGCTTCCGCTGTCAGWTATAACAATATATACCCATAATATAGCAAATACATAACCATTATGTAACCGATATATAACCACTTTGTAACCAAAAATAAAAATTTGTTTCAATATGAGTGGTCTCTATTACACCATATAAGGAAAAGTGGTGTTACGTTATTTTGCAATTGAGGTGAGGATATGTAGAAACGCTCAGCAAGACGAGCTGAGTCGACTTACTACTATAGACTGTCGTGTGCCAATTTTTTCGTCCGTCTGTATATATACGAACTAGTCCATCAGTTATTGAGRTATCGATCTGAAATTTCGCTTCTAACCTTTATCGGACTATTATTGCATATAACTGCCAAACAAACTGAACGATCAGAATCGAGTCCTAGTATGGAAAACTTTTTCATTTTACGAGATATCTTCAAAAAAAAAAAAAAAAAAAAAAAAAAAAAAAAAAAAAAAAAAAAAAAAAAAAAAAATGGCAAGAGTTATTGCCTAAAGCAACAGTGCAATATCAGAAGAAATTGCTTAAATCAAGTCACTATAGAATATAGCTGCCGTACAAACTGACCGACCATTGTAAGTTCTTTTGTGTTTGTGAATATTTTTAATATATTTAGCATTTTATGCAGACATCTATGATTAATTTGGTCCAGGAAAAATTATCCATTATCTTTGTTGTCCATTTTAACCCTTTCCATCATTCATTTCATTCTTTTTCCATCTATGTATATCATCATTGGATTTTTCATATTTTACTTTTAGCAAATAATATGAAAAAGTAATTTTTCTTTCTAAAAAATAATATCTAAATAATTTCGTTCTACAAAATAGTTCTAAACACTTTTTTCCACAAAAGCATTCGTTTAAAAGTTATAASCAKTTAAAATTAAGCCTTAAATGTAGTACAGTACTCGTACTCAAACGGTACACCRTGTCGTATGAGCAACGCATAATTTATAAGGCAGCTGTATGAATGCACACTTCATTTGATGCATCATTTTTACTAAATCATCGGAATAGTATAACGATTTATTCACGGTTTATATTAAAAATAAAAAACTTTTTGCCCAGAACAAAAACGGGGAGGTCATAAGGCATCCCGGAAAATAATTTAACTTGGTAAATTAACAAACACCCTAATAAATACTTTACATAGATATATATGTGCGTTCATTTGCCCTCCCAACTATTTAAGTACATACAAATTCAGCTAACAATGACTACACCATTTTCGGCACAATATACCTGCCCACATCTGTTCTCACTACGCTATAAGTGAGCTTACGCCTTACAGACGATACTAAGTGCCGAAGCAGACGTCAAACATATGCTTGCGTGTAAGAGACTGCGGAAAATGTTTAGTAACTGTTGTACATTATACATTTGAGCCCATATGTACTATATACTATATAAACATATGAATGCATATGACCATTAAATAAAAAATAAAAAAATAAAAAAATCATATATATATTTATGCATACGCCCTTAAATATAAAAGCTATACAAATTTTAAATTTTTTCGGCAAATATATGTATATGTAGCTTTTCAAATGTTTGCAGAGAAGACATACTTATTCAAGCATAGAGTTTACTTTAGCAAATGAACTTCAACTTAACGTCTAATAGCTCGTACATACAACTTCACTAAGTTAATACGATTAAACATCCATTTTGTTGTGTTTTCTATTGCGCTTATGAAAATTACATACACATAAGATATATGAGTGTACTATTTTCATTAATATTCAAATATTAGGAATTACGATTTCGAAATTCAAATTGATTTTCTGACTTAAGGCGATAATTATTGACTTTACTAATGAGAGTTTAACACTTTCAAAGACAACTTTGTGTTACACAATTATGGCAAATATAATTATTTGCTTTGATTGTTGTAAGGCACATCGAAGAGATATTTTGTACTCATAGAACTTATTTTTAAAAATGAATGGTTTTTGTATAAAATTCAATAATAGTCATAGTTGTACAGTAATAATTACTAGCCGAGAAGTTTAAAGTGAGCAATAACTATCAAAGCAAATGGCAATATAWATACTTGGATAACTCGTTTTATTACTAACTGAAATTATATTCATTTTCCGTCTATAAAAAGATGAAAACATCCAAAAATATAATAAATGTATGACATCGAAGATATATTACCTCAAAACTTAGTCATTATTTTTATGACCTTAGGCTAGGTAAATCGTACGTGAACTATTATGTGCAGTCTTTTATGAAACCATGAAAATGGAACACCTGAACCCAATCTTATTAGTCGACAAAACACCTGTGGCCTATGCATTTTTTCTTAAGCTGAAAGCATTTGGGCACAAGTGTTTAAGTTATGATTTCGCAAAGGCGGAACAGGTTTTTACACCTCATATTCTTTCATACAGTTTCTGCTTTTTTTTAAAGTCACAACGTAGATGCCTATAAAGCAACGGCCTGTTAAAACCCCACGACAAGGGAGTGATTAACCTTATTGAGGACAAAAAGCTTACTGAATCAGTAACGTTCGATCTTGGGCCACATGGAACTGGCGACAATGAACCAGCCTAGCATTGAGCGTAAGCCTCGCGAAGCTCAACTATCCAGGTAGAATAAATGAAAAAAGTACAACACCGACCAGTTCCTATTCCTGTGAGAGTTGGCTACGAAGCCTTGCCTTTCCGTCCTGTCGTCAGCTTCACAGTTAATTGCGATTCCTCTGTGCGGCTAGATGTCATTGATGAYGAGGTTAGGCATTCTTTATCAAACCCTGAACGCACGGTGAATGTGTTMAAGACTGGTCTCACCGTTCTGCTATAAGAGTGAATAGTCACTTTTCTGAAAGAGTCTGGAATACGGCGGAGTAAATCTTCGGCTTAAAAAAGTCAGCACATGGTGTTCCAATGGCTTCTACGCATTTTTTTTTATTACTAACATTTCCCTCAACTCATCACAAAAAGGAAAAGCAAAMCAGAAATTATAAAGATTATGGAAAAATGTGCACTAGCCTTAATGGCTKTTACGTAGCCATCGAGAAGTTTTCCTTGCCATAACACAAATTACAAAGTTAGTTGGCATGAAATTGAATTAAAATTTTCTTTTATGATTAGCCCCATTACATTGTGCCAATTTATGCACATAAATTTTCTGCTGACTTGCATGCTTTAGAAGCCTGGAAAAAATCATATTTATGGTACCGTTAAGCTTGTTATGCTTATAAGAAGCGAGAGCTCTGAAAGAATGCTGATCCAAMTTTACCTGCAGACCACAAGCCAACGCTCACGCACGCTTACAAGCTTGTAACCTATTTGCTAGCGGCAAACTGCGGGCGTTACACACACACACACTCATTGCCGAAATGTGAAAGGACACTTTGAGCGTCTAAATACAAATCAAAAATGGCAGCATATTCAGTTGGAAAAGCAAAACTTTGCGTGCAAATTGAAAGTCGGYAATGAACTAGTGGAACATTAGCACAACATACACATATATTATACTATACATATACATACGAATATCCTTCACCAAATGTTGCTTGCCACAGCGCCTACAAATGTTGGAAAAACCCCACAACACTAGCAGCAATATAACAGTTGTTTATACGCATACACACATACAGCTTTAAACACATACGTACACACACACACATATTTATAGAAGCCAGCGGCATTGACTTTAACATGCAGTCGACCGCCACCACCAACACTTCCTGTCATTGATGTCAACCGGTGTTTTTGCTTATTGTCTCTCAAACTGCTGCCGAGTAAGTAAATATGCGTGTGTGCGTGCGCTGTGTTGCGTGCATGTGGTTGTTCGGTTATTGTTAGGTTGTTGCTGCCTTCCTCCTCCAGTTATTGTAGTGGAAAATGTGTTTTGTTGTTTTTACGATTATTATTATTATTATTGTCGACGTAGTGATTCATTATATTGCTTGTTGTTGTTGTTGCCGCTCTTTTTGATATTGCTCTTGGTATTTTTTTTTTTGGTTTTTGTTGCGTGGAGCAACAAGCTTTTTATTGATTTCACCCTTTGAAAAGTCGCCTGGGCCAAGTCGGTGCTACCAACGCACGCATAACAGCAACAAAAACCACAATAATGACACAAACAACAATGTAGTTGTTATAGCAAGAAAGTGATACATATTGACATATAACTACATATTCTAATGGAATATAAATTTAGAGGCTTACAAATAGCCTGTARGACACCAAATGTAACATGAAAAAATAAACATTTTCGGAAATAATTTCATAATAATAATAAAATTTGTTCGAAAAAATAAAAAATTTCGTAAATACTCTCAATTCCAATTTAGTTCGAAAAAATAAAAAATCTTATATACTTTAATTTCAAAATTAGTTCGAAAAAAAACTTTTCGTAAATAATTTCAATTCAATTTAGTACGAACAAATAAAAATTAAAAATAATTTCTATTAACATTTAATTCGAAAAAATAAAAATTTTCGTAAGCAATTTCAATTCAAATTTACATATTTAGATACTATTTAAAATTTTCGAAAATAGTTTCAATTCAAATTTACATAGCTACATAATTTTCGTAAATACTCTCAATTCCAATTTAGTTCGAAAAAAAAAATTCTTATATACTTTCATTTCAAAATTAGTTCGAAAAAATAAAACTTTCGTAAATAATTTCAATTTAAATTTAGTTCGCAAAAATAAAAATTTTCGTAAATAATTTCAATTCAATTTAGTACGACAAAATAAAAATTCCGAAAACAATTTCTATTAACATTTAATTCGAAAAAATAAAAATTTTCGTAAATAATTTCAATTCATATTTACATAGTTAGAAAATATAAAAATTTTCGAAAATAATTTCTATTAACATCTAATTCCAAAAAATAAAAATTTTCGTAAACAATTTCAATTCAAATTTACATATTTAGAAAATATAAAAATTTTCGAAAATAGTTTCAATTCAAATTTACATAGCTACATAATTTTCGTAAATACTCTCAATTCCAATTTAGTTCAAAAAAAAAATCTTATATACTTTCATTTCAAAATTAGTTCGAAAAAATAAAAATTTTCGTAAATAATTTCAATTCAATTTATTAGAAAATATAAAAAATTCCGAAAATAATTTCTATTAACATTTAATTCGAAAAAAAAATTTTCGTAAGCAATTTCAACTCAAATTTTCGTATTTAGATAATATAAAAATTTTCGAAAATAGTTTCAATTCAAATTTACATAGCTACATAATTTTCGTAAATACTCTCAATTCCAATTTAGTTCAAAAAAAAAAATCTTATATACTTTCATTTCAAAATTAGTTCGAAAAAATAAAAATTTTCGTAAATAATTTCAATTTAAATTTAGTTCGCAAAAATAAAAATTGTCGTAAACAATTTCAATTTAATTTACATATTTAGATAATATAAAAATTTTCGAAAATAATTTCAACTCAAATTTAGTTGGAAAAAAAGCTAAAATGTTCTAAAATGATTTCAATACAAATTTAGCTCGTTAAGCTGTGGATAATTATTAGAATTAGACGCCCAATATCTACAGTTCAATCTAAGGTCATATTAGTGGAGAGACGCTTTTTTTCTAACTCCGAACTGGTTTTAATTAATATTTGATTTTTATCCAACATCTAAACGTTGCCGAAGAATTTAATTAGTGATCGCGAATAGTCTCTACGCCTGTTAAATAATCCCTTTCCAAGACAGTCGGTTCAATAGAACTGCAACAGACCCGGATTTTTAACGGGTTAAGTATTGTTAACTCGACAACATTCCTCCGAATTAGCACGGTGATGTTTCCTGGAGCTATAGTAACAACAAAAATGGCATTTTACTTAAGGAGATATATCTACAGAGCGAAACAGGCTGTACAATTTGGTCGCCAACCTGAATGTGAACAACTTTATAAGTGTTCTGCTCTAAGCCGAGGAAAACCGGAAAAACGTAGAGAACTACATAGAAAACGTTCCATGATTGAAAATATGGGACCTGGTAGGCTTGCCTGAGAACTGGCGAGCAGTTTGGGATAGCAGAAGAGGTCCACCGATTTTGACGTTAAAGTCAGCAGCTGATGAGACTCATGAAAACAATATCAATAAAGATTACAACAAATTTATATATATTTGCCAAAACTGAGTGAATGTGAGCCAATATCAGACAGCAGTACGGTTTCGTTAGTTTCGGGTGAGACACCAAGAACCGCCCGCGCAAGCCAACTTGCTTATTGTCTTAACTTTGCGTATTGTTCTTAAAAATCGTATATTTGTTGCAAGTGATGTTGGTAAAAGYCAAACGGAGTTAAATGAGCTTATGCGGGAGCATATCTACTAGAAAAATAAATGAGGTTTACACCGCGACYTACAGTCTATTGTGCCTTATCTGCTAGCAAATTTGACTATAAAGCCTGCGTTGCTAAAACGTCTTCGACCTTGYTTTCTTTCAAGCTGTTTTGCTTGGATACTCAGCACAGTTTCATATAGCCTCTAAAATGATAATTAAGTATGTTTGGCAAATAGCTATTTGGGCTGACTGAAGATAACGGATTGGCAGACGAACAGTCTCTAGAAAGCTAAAGTCACAAATTGCCTTAAACAAAACCTTTCGATTTATTTATAAGAATTCAGAAAAATTTTCATAAGTTTACTCCACTGGTTTTTTAGAAATCGTGACCACCGACCGTGAAAAAGATGTTACGAGACTGTCTCTTATACACATCTAGATGTAGTTATTTGGGCTGACTGAAGATAACGGATTGGCAGACGAACAGTCTCTAGATAGCTAAAGTCACAAATTGCCTTAAACAAAACCTTTCGATTTATAGAATTGAGAAAATTTTTTCATAAGTTTACTCCACTAGTTTTTCAGAAATCGAGAAAAACACAATGGAAGAATGAGGCCGCTCTACCAAAGGTTCATCTTCTACAATTTTATTGCGGTTGTCTTGGAATTTTCGGAAAATCTTTTAGATTTATCATAGTTGAAAACTATTTTTTCTGTAATTCCAAAACCCACAACACCTTAAGTCTAGCCGTGAACAAGAAAATATTGCTCGGTCGGGAAATCCTACTTTGATTGTTTTTTTGTGTGTATTTAGAGCGAGAGAGAATGATGCGAAGTGACAAAATGTTCAGCACTTCCATGAACTATAAGAAACTCTCGAGGGAAATTATACGACCATTTGAAGTTTCTATTTTATCATAATTTTCGAGAGAAAAATCACATAGTTACAGTTTGAAATCTATGTTTTATAAATATATATATCTACAGTATAAACTCGCATCGTTTGAATTTAACAAAAAGAAATTCAACTTCATTAAGAGATCTCCAGTGGTTTTCCCAAGAGGGCACAATTGCTTTCATGCATGTGTGCACCCACACACACAAAACACAGAATTGAAGGGTCACACATCCGTTAAACTACATGGGATGATATAATAGCTACGCAATTTATTTATTTGTGTGAATTTGCGAGTCAGCGTGTATGTGTGTGTGTGTGTGCGCCGGATATGTGTCGTCTGCGTATGCCGAAKCATATCAAGTTCAACGTTGATCCTTGGAGACTACTTTGTTTTCCATTATCATGAAAAGTTGCACGCTACAAACACACATGCGCTCAATGCTAAATAGAGGCAAGGTGACAGSCACTCGCATGTACGTGTGTGTGGGAAAACGCTCATGCGTACTGATGGATGGCCTTTTGCTTGACTCGACTGCGTGCTGTGCTGGCAGCGGGCGGAGGTAAGGCAGCTTGTAAAGTTGGACGCACGCAAGCTTTACGCATTTAACGCACGATAGCAACTCACAAACAGAAYAACAACAACAGTAACAACAAGAATAACTACTACAACGGTAGTGTAGGCATGTCGGTGACACTTTTGCCTCGTTGCGCTGAACTCACACAGCGCAGGCGACATGCAGCGTGGCAAATGGCAAAATTATTAGTATATGTGYATGTGTTTGTATGTATATTTAAGCAACAATGTTGCTATGCAGTGAATATACAAAGTTGTATGTTTGCGTTTTGGCTTCGCAAATTTGTGGGTGGGTGCTGCAAATGATGAAAATGAGGCATTAGCCGAGTAAAATAACAGTTAAGTGGCTGAGGTGGTGTGGCAGCCAAGCGGAAGCATGTCACATATAACGGTTCGTTTCTTTGCTCTTAACGGAGGAGTCAGGCAGCGAGCAGTACTTGCCAAATGTACGACTAAAAGCAGTGGTAAGGAAAGTAACAACAGCAACAACAATGMGCATAACAACTATAATGATAATAGCAACAACACTAAGAACAAGAGTAAACGTTGGCTTTGAAGCTATAATACCCTTTACAAGTGCATTTCTTATAGCAAAAACGTGTACAAGAATATTTTCTTTTGATTTTGATCGGTCAGTTTGTATGGCAGCTATATGCTATAGTGATGGGATCGGAACGACTTCTTCAGAGATTATACCGTTATCTTGGAAAGCTATTTATGTAAAATTTCGTGCAGAAATCTCATCAAATATAATATCTCCATACAAGGACTGAATTGTTATTGATCAGTTTGTATGGCAGCTATACCCTATATTGACTCGATCCGAACAATTTCTTTCGATATTATATAGTTGCCTTGGAAAATATTGTGTGTTCATTTTTGTGAAGATATCTCGTAAAATGAAAAAGTTTTTCATACAAAAACTTGATTCTGATCGTTCAGTTGGTATGGCAGCTATATGCTACAGTGATCCGATATCGGCGAATCCTACTAATGAGTAGCTTACTGTGCAGAAAGGAACATATGCAAAATTTCGGATTGATATCTCAAAAACTGTTGGGCTAAATCGCGTATATAAAGACAAACTGACACGAAATACTAAATCAGCTCAGCTCATCGCACCATAAAGACTAGTGTATATTTTATAGGGTCTCCGGCCTTTCCTTCGGCATGTTACAAGTTTGCTTGCAAATACACCCTGTTTAGGGTATAACATCAACACAAAAACAAAAATCTTGCTTGTAAGACCATCTACAGTTACTTTGTTGTACGGTGTGAGTMACATTAAGCCATTTATTTATTTACTTTTCTGGTTGTTTGTTTGGATTTGAGTTTAGTTGCTTTGCGGGTTCGCACTACACGCCTGATTGGCCGTGACTGTTGGCCGCCCAGCTGGTTGAGTGAAGTCTGCCGGTTGTCGGCTGCCGCCTCCCGGTCGGTCCGCTATCATTGCTACATTGCTGCTTGCTGTCGCTTCGCATTCGAGCAAATAGCTTCTCAGCTGCTGATGGCTCTTTGCTATTACACTGATTAGCTAAACTACGAGTAGCCCCTGTGCAAGCAAACAAACTAAAAAATAATAAGAGATAAACGAACACAATCCACTTGGGTTTTTTCCCACTTTTTTGTGATTTTTGTGAAACAGTCAGCTGATCAAAATCAAATTGAAAAAGTTTGCAAATAACTTTGCCAGCGAATGAGTAGTTGGTGTAGACAAATAAACAACAAAATAAATGCTTAAAAACCCTTTAGTTATTGAATTCTTCTCAAATTAGGCGTGATTTAATTGGGCTTTATGCTTAATACAGGGTGTTTTATCTTAATATGTTTATCAATAGTTCAATCTTTGGTTGACATATGGCAGTATAAGTAGTATTTTAAGTTGTAATCTGAAATTTTTGTTTGAAGGAACTTTTTTGTGCGATTTTGAAAAAGCTTCATGAATTGATCCTGACCAAGCTAAGCTTTTTTCGTCAGGATATGTACACCTAAGGCTATTATGCTAGTTAACTTAAGATTTGTAACAGTGTACCTCTTTGACAATTCTCTAGTAGTAGTTCTAAAAGTATTTTCGAAGTTAGCCATAGTGACGTTGCTACCGAGTCGACTAAGTAATTGGCTTAACACCTCTGTTCTGAAACCATTCTTAAGTAATCGTTAAATGATATCATCTTTATAACGATTATGCAGTTGGCAAATGAATCTGGAGAGCCTYTACCTTATGCTCCACAAATTCTAGTCTAATGGTCTCTTCAATGTTGTGAAAAAAAAAAACTATAACAAAAAAATACCGTGGAACCAAGAGTTTTTGCAAGTGTTTCAACAATTTTTCGGCATTACTAAGTCTGGAATCCCATGATTGTCACCAAAAATTTATCAAAATATTTTGTAGCACTAATTATTGACAAAARTACTGTTTTATCGGTTAAATTAATAGGGCTGTCCTTAATTACTATACAAAATATGAGCGCGATCTGCCAAACAGTTTGCTTTAAGCAGCTGCTTAAATCGGTACACTTCAGTGGTGCATTGCGATTTTTACAATGGATACCATGTTTAATTTGCGTATATTGGAAAAGGCTTTCAACGATTCAGTTTTATCAAAAACACAAGCCTTCACAGACGGTCGGCAGTTCTTTGAAAACATGCCTCGTTCTGRACAACCTTCGACTTCTTCAACTGATGGAAATATAAAAATAAGTAAAGAATGTCGTGCTTGAAAATCGTCAGTCAAATGTCAGAGAGATGACAAGAGAGTTTGACATCTTTCGCACGTCCGATCGACTGTTTGGTGTGAGTATTTTGGGTACGAAACGCATTCCTACTCGACTCGTCTCGATAAAGCTGAATGTTTTTCAACAAGACTACCATGAAAAGCTCGCTTTGGACATGCTTGATCGTGCAAATTCCAATCCCACATTCATGAAGAGCATTATAACTATCGATGAGACATGGGTTAATGAGTTTGACATGAAGACAAGTCAACAATCATCTAAGTGGAAGAAAATGATAAAGCCAATAGCAAAAACGCACTCCAAAGCCGCTCAAAAATCAAGATGACGCTCATTGTTTTTCTCGATATTTGTGATTTGGGCATCATTAATTTGTTCCACAGATACAGGCGGTCAATCAGGAGTTCTCTTTGGGCGTATTGAAGCGTTTGCATGAGAACATGCATTGAAAATGGCTGGCATTGTGGAACAGGAATTCCTTGCTTTTAACGATGATAATGCACGATGGCAACGCGAGGAGGCATTCCTCAACTTAAAATTGCTGCTCCGTGGAATCCGTTTTCAGGTGAACGAAGAGATAATATCAAATTCGCGAAAGGAGCTGATGGCCATACCAAAAAGTGCTAACAAAATTGTTCCGAGTACTGAAAAAGCCCTTGAAATAAGGTGTTACTTCTGGTGGGGATTACTTTGAAGGCGAAAAAATAAATATTGATGAATAATTAAATATTGTGCGTTTTAGTCACAATTTCCGAGTACTTTTTTGTGACAATGTAAATTGTCTGATGAAATAATAACCACTTTCTATCTCAATTTGAAGATATTTTTATATAATATAATGGAAATCATCGTAGTATAGTGGTCGAAAAAGTATTTTCGTATTTTGTCAAAAAAACAAAAAATGGAGAAAAGTGGTCGACCAAAATGGCACATATTTGTTTACTTGTGTATTATTATTATTATAAAAATAAAAGAATAACTTGATATTTGATTAGAAATAGGAAACAACTTTTTCGACTATTCAATAAATCCATTATACTTTCAGTCTGATTTGGTAAGTTGTTGTCAATTCCCTATCAAAACCACTCTAACACTAAATTTACTTATAATAATATGAATTTTATTTTCTAATTATAAATTTTCTTCCGGGCCTCATTCAAACGTTTAGATAAAACACACCGATATTTGAGACATCAACGTTTGAGATAGAACTGTAGTCTTATAAGTAAAGAATCTTTTAAAACAAAATTTCAAAACTTTTTGGCTTAGTAGAAATTTTTTCATTGAAACAACTCATATAACCAAAAAGTTATCTCAGTAAAAAAATCCGGGAAGATTAATTTTTTTGTCATAAAATTATTATTAGAAATTTTAGTAGGTATACAAAATTATATTGAAAAACAAAATTTTTTTTTATTTTAATAAATTTATTTATTTTTTATTTATTTATTTTTTTTAATATATTTTTATTTTCTTTATGTCGCATTTATAGTATTTGTTATGAAAGAATTTAGTTGCAGAAAAAAATCAACAAAAATGTTTCCATCCTTTTTCTCAGTGCACTGATTTTATAACTTAAATTATATTTAGTGGGCAATATATTTTGTTTAAAAAAAAGATTTTTTATAAACTTTGAATCACCCTTATACAGCTGCACTGTTGTACTATATATTGAAGCAATAAAAATTGGCTCTCATCCGCAACTATACGCTGCTACACATGCACTATGACCACTTCTTCAAAAACTTGTGTAGTGGCTATTTGGGGCCAACACACACGCATATGTGGTACAAATGAGACTAAATTGCATGGGCTACACATATTCACTCATATATGCACATGGAATGCTTGTGCGTGTTGCCAGATATAATATTTGCATTTGACTTGCAGCATTTGTGGCATTTGATATGTTAATTAATTTGCACTTTCACTGCTGCCACACAACACACACACACACACACAGACAATATCATAAGCGCACATATACACCTCACATATTTGTACATATGTATTCCCCAGAAGTGATGAGTGTGCCGACCACAGTGCGCTTTATCATTGCAACACCAAGCGCTGCCAACGGGGGCCAACGCAAAATATTTGCACGAGCAAAACAAAAATTGACTAAAGTACAACAACAGCAACCACAACAAACATTAAAAGTTTTAGTTGTCGCATTGCATACACATCGTGGGTGTGTGTGTGTTGAAGTCAAGTTGCGGCGCGTGTGGCACGGTCGCTGTTGAGGCAGGCAATGAAAAGTTGTTGTTGTTGTTGTTGTTGTTGTATGTGTTGCTGTTGATCAGCCGTTCAACTTTTGAAAAGTTCGTAAGCAAATACTGCGGCTTTCATGAGTTGCACACTCGACCGCTACCTACCGCTGTACCGTTATKSTACCTCGGCAGCACATACACACGCTCATATACATACASAAGCTTGTTATGTATATACATAGGTTTGTTTGTTCGCCAGCCGGTGTTAGTTGCTGGCAATTGGCAACACCACTGCCAGCTGCGTCTCTAATGCCGCTGCAACTTGGCAGCGCTCGCTACTCACGCCTGAAATTGGAAATGGAAAAGTAATTTCCCATTTACATGCTAAATGGCAAGAAAATACAATAAAGTTGCTCCGGCAAAACTCTTTTTCTACCGCAAATGTAGTTGTTGTTGTTGTTGTTGCTGCTTTTGTTGTTGTTTTTACTCTTTTAGTTTCAACTGTTGTCGCAACTTTTGTTGTTGGTTTTGTTGTTTTTTCTTGTTGTTGTTGTTTTGGTTGCTTATGTCTTTGTTRCWGTTGTTGTTGTTGTTTTTGCTATTTCAGCCTTTATTGCTTTTCATTGCCAGTTGYTGTTGTTACGATTGCTTTGTTGTTGCAAACGTCACAACAACAGCAACAAACAATTGCCAACTGGTGTGTGCTGTGTGTTGGTGTTGTTGTGCAGTAATGGAAAAAAAGCCGGAAGAAGCGTGCACGATTAGGTACAATATGTAAGTACAAATGCTGGTTTATGTGCAGCAGCGCCGCTGTTGCCCTAGGCCACAAATGCGGCGAAAGTGTGGAAGCAGGCCAAGTGCGAAATAGAAGTGAAGTGAGCACACAAACACAAACACAACTACATACCAGTAGTATGTGTATAACTATGATGTATGGTATGTATGTATGTATGTTTGTTTGTATGTGYCTCATCTGCACTCAATGCGGCARGCTGTTSTGAGTCCTTGCACTRTAGGTCGTAGTCACCACAATCACACCTGCATAAATACATACATACACACACACGCTTACAGCGGCGCATTTGCACTTTTCAACTTTTCTACTTTTCCACTCGTCGATTTTGCCAACTCGTGCTATTCTTACAAATTACAATGCGCAGAAGAAGCCAATAAAGCAATTCGTTTGCGTATTACTTTTCGCATAGCATGCACATGTGMCCGTTATATTGCGGTAATGTGAAGTGCAGGGTGTAGCTATTTCTCGCTAAAATACTCTGCAGGGCAGCTGCTCGCCGCRAATGAGTAATGAATATCAATGAATTGAACGCCTTACTTAAAGTCATTAGCTCACGCACACCAACTTAGATATATTCGTTCATACA
>NW_017537083.1:140079-141418 GCF_001853355.1 Bactrocera latifrons | reverse complement strand
TCTCTCTCTCTCTCTCGAATTTCAAAAATTATACTGCTATCTTGGACAATAATCCATGCCAAAGTTTTTGAAGATACATTTGAAAATAAAACAGTTTCCCATACAATGACTCGATTTTGAATGCATAGTTTGTGTGACAGCAATATGCTATAGTGGTCCAATTCAAACAACTTATTTGGAGATTATACTATTGACTTGGTTAATAATCTGTAAAMATTTCGGTGAAGATACCTTGTGAAATAAAATAGTTTTTCATACAAGCACTTGTTTTCGATCGGTCAGTTTGTATGGTAGCTATGTGCTATWGTGATCCGATCTTAACTAGTTTTTCGAGGAGTATACCGATCCTTTTAGCAATGAYATCTGCCAAATTTCTTAGAGATATTTTGACAAATAAAAAGTTTTTCATACAAGGATTAAATTCCTATCATGCAATTTGTATGGCATGATATCGAACTAATATAGATATACTAGATATTAGTTCGATATCAGTCGTTTCGACAAATGATAAGCTTCTTAATGGGAAAAAAGGGTGCATGATGGTATTGAAAAGTTATATGAAATTATTCAGATAGATGTTTCAAAAAAGGAGAAACAAGATAGCGTATATATTGATGAACAGCCTGGCACAGCAAAATCGGCTTAGTTAGTCACGCTGTTGATATGTCTATATTTTAGAGATTATCCGACATTGCCTTCTGGCAAATTAATATAACCTGCTYAGTATATAAAAAGAACAATATTTAAGTAATATCTAAAATATATCAACTTTTTAAAGTACCAACAAYCAACTGTTCAAAGTCCGAGTGAGTTTCAGCATTTATTGCGTGCTTGMCAGATTTTTGCTTATGAAGCAGGAAGTTGTATTGACATTTTTGTTTCGAAAAATAAAAAATAAATATGCATATGTTGCATGCAATTTTATGCTTCCAAATGTCATCGAATTTCGTTAGGAAATCATTGAAATGTTGCTTTGTTGTGCGGCGCTCAAGTTGTTGCATGAGTGCAGAGCGAGAGCAGAGTCGCTCAGATGTTGGATCGATTCGAATAGAAAGTTTCAGCACTTTGCAGAAATTGAATAGCTTTTAGTTCGCATGAAAAAGTGGCATGCCCAGGAGACATAAAAGAAAATTYTAACTAAAGCAAATAAGGAAGGGCAAAGCTACAGCTTACACGGACGGATAGACAGACATCCGGATTTCAATTCTACTCGTCAYCCTGATCACTTTGGTATAYGTAACCATATATCTGACGATATACACTGTTATTAGCAACTCTATTGCGCGAGTATAAAAATGATGCCCTCTGAATTACATGAAAACATCTGAGATATTTTCGG
>NW_017537083.1:127213-138244 GCF_001853355.1 Bactrocera latifrons | reverse complement strand
TATTTTTTATAAAATATATTATATATTCACAAAACAGGGAACCTCAGCAGAACGAAAAAATGTCGCACGCAATCAACAAACAAAATGCAGGCATTTATTCATACAATGCGCGTACAATTCCCAATCAATTCTGCAAGTAAATAAGCGCAAGCAAATAAACAGCTGAAGTGAATTTAAAAGTCAATATACACGCAAGTATTCTCGCATACATGCGAACATACATAAGTGAGTGCAAATTTGTGCAAGTGTTAAACACATGTTGGTGTGTGTGCGTGTGTGTGTGTGTGTGGCAGCTCCGGCAAAGCTGTTAGCAATTATTTATGCATTTAGCTTTCCTTGCCGTGAAGTACAAGGTTACACGAGAGCAATTACTCAAATTAAAATTTACAATGCTGTTAGAGTGTGTGTGTGTGCGCTCGAGCTCAGAGCAAGTGTGAGACACAATAAGTTACTTTTGACATATTGAGTATGGCAAATAAAACCGTGCTCAGCGCCTTTGTGCAGTCAAATTGACGCTTTTATCCTTTTTCCAATGTCGATGGAAGAAGCCAATTTGACTTATTGAGGCAACTTAAATACAGACACCAGCGAAAACAAGCGCATACACTATACTACTTGTCGCGCTGAAACCCAGTTGTTAGCTTTGAAGGTGTTATTTTTGATGTGTGAGTGCATTAGAAGTAATGCATACCAGTAATGCATAAAGTAATSWATGARTGAAAAATAAATAAAATAAAATCARTTTTAGTATRATATTTARTTTTGTATTATCACTAGTAAACAYAAGATAMTACAATACGCATTACCGGTAATGCRAAAAATAATCAATGCAGAATTTGAATRAAAAAATTCCACAAAATTTATAGATATTTCTTTTAATAAAATACATTGTATTTTGCACATTTGTACTTTTGTTTGCCATTACATGCATTATCAGTAATGCAAGTTCCGTATCATTGCAGTATGCATTGCCAGTAATGCAAAAAGTAATTAAGTACAATTTTAAACCGTTTTTTACACAAAATGCATGCTATTAATTACTTTTCAATAAAAAAAATTACAATATTCATTGCATAGTAATGCAAAAAGTACTCATTTACATTTTTACTAAAAATTAAATTCTCATCGCATTTTTATATAAATCTTGTTCTAAAACTATAACAATTACAATATTTCTATATAGAAATTGCAGTATTCATTACCACTAATGTAAAAGTAATTAAGTACAATTTCATTGAAAGGTCACTTTAAAATTTTTTAAATTTAAAATTTCTTCTAATATGTACTTTGCAATAAACAAATTACAATATTCATTACATAGTAATGCAAAAAGTTATCAATAACAATTTGATTAAAATATTTACTTTCAACTTCTTTTGTTATATAAAAATAATTCTAATACTATAAAAATTACAATATTGCTACAAGGAAATTACAATACTCATTACCAGTAATGCAAAAGCAATTAAGTACAATTTTAACTAAAAGTCACTTTAAATACTTTTTTTTTGTTTTTGTTTTTTTTTTTTTTTTTTGAATAAAATTCATTCCAACATGTACTTTGCCATAAAAAATGATAATATTCAATAGCAGTAATGCAACAAGTAATCAATTACAATTTCATTGAAAAACTCATTTGCACTGTATTTTTTCATATAAAACTAAATCTAATACATATATTAACATTACTATATGCATTACCGGTAATGCAAAGAAAAAGCAATTACTGTTTTAATGAAAAATTCACTTTAAATATTTTTTTAAACAAAACTATGTACTTCGCTATTTTTTACTTATTACAAGTAGACATTACAATATGCATTATCAGTAATGCGAAAAGTAATCATTACAACTTTAATGAAAGAGTGACCTTTAACTTAATTTTTTAAACAAGCCCCTCTGTAGTATGTACTTTACCGTTCTTTTCGTGTAAATAAAACACATTTCGTATCCACAACAGGTAATGCTAAAAGTAATTAATCACAATTTTAACATATTTTTTAAACAAAATTTGTTTAATGTGTACTTTACAATTTTTACTTACTTTAAGAATACATTACAATATGCATTACTAGTAATGCGGAAAGTAGTCATTACAATTTATGTAGAAAAAAGACTTTAAATTAATTTTTGTAAKCAAAATGCTCTATAGCATGTACTCTAGTATTTTTGTTTTGTAATTAAAASACATTACAATATCCATTACCAGCAATGCAAAAAGTAATCAATGCCGAAACTGAATTTTCCGTTGTCAAATCAAAACTACACCTTTACTGACATGAAATTTATGTTGGGCGCAACTTATGGCCCACTTTACATATAAATATATATACATATAGCACATACATACATATGCGTATTCATAAATACATATATGTGTGAAAATATGTATTATATAAGCATGAGCTCAACATGCAACGCTTTCTTGCCRTGCACAGGGCACGTTCAAGTGGAAGTTCTTACGATTGTTGTCAGCAAAGTGCTTGTTGCTGTTCAAGACATGCCAAGCATATATACAGATATACATACTTGTATGTAAATAGGAGCATACGGTGAAGTTCAGTGCTTTCGGCGACAGTGACAGGTGCAGTCAGCGATGAAACGCAACACTAAAGTTTCACGTGTGTGGCTGTAAGGTCACAGGGAGTAGAAAAGTAGCAACAATAAAGCACAAGTGACACAAGTATGCTTTTGATAACATACACACACACACACACACACACACGAGCATGTATGCCTCCACACATACTTTTACAGCAGCGAGCACTCGCAAACACCGGGCTTTGCAAGCGTACAAGCGTAGTCTTACCAAATGGATTTACGGCCTCTAAGCGAATTAATTTGAGTGCGTGATTTTGCTGCTTACACACACGCATGCACCTTGCTCATTGTGTTTGCGATGCCGATAGTGTGTGTGTATGCTTACTGTYCGCTGCTTATACATATGTGTAATTGTATGGCTGTGACATGAAATGTTGATCAATTTTAATTTAAAATTTATTGCAATTGTAATTTGTCAGACACTTATGTTAACTTTGGCACCCGCAGATATGCACTTGTATGCGTATAACTGCAAATACAGACATACAGGTACCCACACGCTCATAAGTTAGTTTACAAGTGCACTAGCGGCGACTGTATTGAAGCATATACACACAAATAAAAGCTCATTTTACACACACATACATACATACACGCACCAATACACTTTCACGCCGAGCAACTATAAACGTCCCGCGGGTGCTGTCAACTGCTAAATTGTGCAAAACTTTGCCTTTTTTCGACTCATTTGTGCAAGTTCGCCTTCCTCTCTTCACACACACATATATATTGTTGTGCTTGTGTGTGTGGGTATTTTTTTATATGGCTGGCTATGTATGCGTACTGCGTGCGGTTGAACACACTTAAAACTGGTTACGATTGTTAAATAAAATCTAGAGTGTGGCGCAATGCCAAACGCAGCCGCACATCATTTCCCATTCGTGCAAGCAAAACAAGCGAAAAGTTGGCAAAGGCAAGTAATATCGCTGTAAAAATTAAAAACCTCACTCATTATGCCACACCAACACTCTGCGGCACGTTTGTCGGCGCAACAGTCGAGTAGCGGCAATTTTCCGGCCTGTCAAAGTAGTGCAATCAAGCCCGCATGCGACTGCTCTTGGCACACAGTGGGCGCGTATTATATAATATACATAACAGATAAGGCAGCAAGTTTTTACAAGTTTGTGCAAAAAAGTACGTACAAGGAAAGATGGTGTTAGAAAAACTAATATTGACTTATGTGTCTCTAAGATTTTTCGTTTGAGAACTTTCATTAATTTTTATGAAAAAAATAAAAGGTTAAGGAGTTTTCAAATTTTAAGCTAAAGCACTGCTTGTTATTTCGAAAACTCGAAAGAAAACCAAGCAATTTTATTGCCTAAGTTTAGAAAATTTCATATCAAAATTGTTTTCTGTACAACTTCTTAACTTTTACAAATCCTCTATTCAGGTATTCCACAATAATCGACTTCACACCACAAATCATTCACTCGAGGTATATTTTTTTAAAAGCATTCGCCCTTAACTTTTAGTTAATAAACGTAGGTACTAAAATTCCCGGAACTACTTCAACTTTTCTCACCTACCAATATTTAAATTATATGCACTTAATGTTGTCCTGGCAAATTAAGGAAGTTTAATTTCAGAAATATATCAAATATAAATGATAAATAAACATAAAAAAATCATAATAATACTATATAAGGACATAAAGTGGATTAAAACATTAACCACCAACTTCCTCGTGAAGTCAATTAATTAATTTTATCTTGTACACACTGCTATGTGAGACATGCTAAATGACTCAGTTAAGGAACAGTGAACATCTATGAAGACATAATTTRTTTAATTGACTCAATTAGCAATTTACCTATTTATATACAAATTKTGTCAATTAAAAGACTGTTCGAAATTCCTAGTAATAACTCAATTAAGAAATAAGTTTAAAAATTTCGCGAATTTTAACTTAAGTATTATTTCTTAATTGAGTCAATTAGCACTTAACTTCTKTACTTACTCATATTATATATAAAATTTGCTAAAAATAATTATGAAAAATGGTTTCTATGACACATGGTCTTTTTAATTGAGTCAATTAACAATTTGTCGGTATGCATAATAATTRACTCAATCAAGCGGCTGTTCGAAATTCCAAATAAGAAACAATATTTCTTAATTGAATTTAAAATAAGCAGATTTAAATTAAGCAGATGTTCTAAACCCAGCTATAACGCATAGTTTCTTTGACTGAGTTGATTAAATTAAGCGGCTGTTCAAATTGCTTACTACAATAAATAATTTTTTTAATTGACTAAATTAGATATTTGTCTGTGAACATATTAATTGATTAAATAAAGCGGTTGTTCGAAAACCTAACTTTAATACACATGTTTTTAATTGAGTCAATTAGAAATTTATTTATTAATTGACTCAATTAAGTAGCTGTTCAAAATACTTACTGTTATATACAATTTTGTTAACTGAGTCGATATGAAGTTTAGATTACATTTAAATTTGCTAATTGACCATTTTAAAAAAATTTATGTCAGAAAAGCTTAGTGTGAAACTGCTCCATGACAATTTTATTTATTTTTTTATTTAAAATTTTTTATTTAAAAGTTGTCACTATTCAGTAAGCTTCACCATATAAKGATTTTGACGAAAGAATAACAAAAAKATTAATTTTTTCTTTGATAAAGTGAACTTWATTTTTATTATCAGAATTTATATTGTATATTGAGTATAATTGAGTCCAATCATGATGTAGAAAATCTTTTGTTACTGACTATAATCCATATCAGAATAAATGAAAGAAGAAATTATATGTTTYACAGCATATATGATATGATTTCTTATTCCAGCAACGGCTAGTAAAACCACAGTTTCTAATAGTGGACACTTTAAATAAAAGAATTAAAAAATTGTATTTCGATACTTCAACCCATAATTAGTTGAATTGTTTCCCACCAATTTACTCGACCGATATCTATAACTTTTTACTCTTTTACTTCGTGTTCAGCACCTCATATCTCATATATATATTTTCTCAAATTCAATATTTTACAGCTCAGCGCTTAGAGGATCAAAATTAGAGAAATTATTATCAGAATAAATAAATACTATGAAGGCCATCTTTTAAAGGTTGACATATTACAACTCAAGACTCAAGATTTTTGACTTTTTCCGATTATAAAAGAATATAATATATTTGTAATCGGTACACAGTGTATCTTCTTTTATTTGATATTCAATGCATTTTAACTAGAGGACTTAATACTTGGTCTATGGAACACAGTTAAACTTGTTAGTTTAGATAAAGTATATTTTAAATGAATATCGACGTGCGATACTGGTAAGTTAAATGCATTTTTTCAAGAAACAAAGCAATCATGAACTAAACACCTAGAAATCGGCTAACTAATATTTCTGTGATTCCTCGGAAGTCTAGTGAGTTCATGCACAATTTTTGAAAGGATGAACGGTGTTATAGAAAGAAATTGGCAACTTACACTTGACTATTTCACTTGAATTTTTTTTTTGGTTTAGTGCAGCTCTGTGCGCATCAGTAGTCGGTACTAGATGTCAGCTGACAGCTCTAGTTTACCTACAATTCAGATTTTAATTTCCCCGTATACTATGTTTGCAAGCACTTGCCAGYCRCCRCATCGCGCATCACTCATACGCCCTGGCATWCACTAAGTAATGTATGTAGATGTTTTTTCTTCTTTCTTATGAACAAGAGCTGATGAAAATGTGACTTGTTTTCTCGTATCAACTCACAAAATGCAGCCAAAATTAGGTATATAATCTTAGACACCAAAATGAGTGTAGGCCAGTGTTATTAATCAAAAATATATTATTCAATTATTTGCAAGCAGAATTTAATTTTCCCACTGTAGTATTGTATTTTTGAATATATTTATTGTTATTTCATATATCAAAAACTAAACAAACTTAAGTACTCCATGGTAAACTTTATTGCCAGGTGTTTGGATTGTGTAACGAATGACAATAGGCAAAAAAAAAAAAACAAAACAAAAAAACAGTTTGCATATAATGAAAAAATAAGAAAATATGCTACCTATGCCCAAAACCCATTTAACGATYTTCTAAGTGTTAGAACTAAATGGAACATTACGACAAGTAATTCCGATCAATTTATTTTTATTCACACTGCCCATATAACAAATGAAATGTGTGCGCTGTTGACCAAAGGTGGCGCACTGGGTGCGATAAAAGGCTTACACACGCGTAACTATTTAAGGCCGTCGCCTGACCACATGGCCAACGAGTTCCCAAACCAACACAGAATAATTTATTTTTGGCATACTTATTACCACAAGCTTTATTACGCACACACTCATACCTACATTCATATATGTGAGTTTAGTTAGTTTTTTGTTTTTGTTGTTGCCACAACCGGCATGCTCGAGTTGAGCAAAGTAGATTTTGGCACTTTATTGAACACGCAAAGATAAAAGTGCACTTGACACTTGGCAAATTTCCGCAAAAACGCACACAAACACAAAAACACAGGCGCGAATGCTTAAATTACATTAACACATGCTGGCATATACATACTGGCACTTGCAAAACGCAGCGCACAATTCACAATCCTTTGTACGCTATGAATATTCAGGCTGTGACACGGTGCGCCATGGCGTATACGCAACACTCAAGCGCACGCCAGCCACGCTAAGCAAAATAATCGAAATTCAAAATCGAATTGTGGGCGGCAAAACGATGCTTGGTCATTTTGAATGCAATGCACACAAACACACATAGAAATTTTCATTTGTACATACATATATATGTAAGCACACACAACTATGTAAGTAAGCGCACACACTCATGTGTGTGTGCAAGTATGTATAGACTTGTATCCGTATGAAAGCACACACACATCTATATGCAAGTGCACCTATACACACATCTAAGCCAGCACGTAGCAACAATAGATTGGTTATTTAGTCAGTAGTGGCGAGTGTGGGCGCAATTTATTTTCGATTCTACAACTTTGCACGTTCCACTTTTTTTTACTTTGCCCATTCTTCTACTTCTTCTTAGTCCATTGCAATTGTCGAATAYATTTGATATGTTGTAGATATGCTGAAGATAGCAACAAATGCGAAATGGAATTTGTTAGACTCAATAAGTGGCCACGTTTCACTTGGCACAGGCGAAAAGCATGTCGTTCGCTGTTGTTGTTGCTCTTGTAGCGCAAAGTGCATAAACAGAGCGTAGAGGGCAGAGTGCACAATAGTTGGCAGCGCTTAGTGCAGGGCGCTGATAACGCGACCACTGTCATTTTACCATTCTTCTATTTTGCCGCTTTCACTTTGTTCATTTGTTGTTGCAGCTGCTGGTATGTGGCATGTGGCATTGACAGTGCAATCGCAAGAAAAGACCAAGCCATGCAGAATTTTATTTTATCTTTTGTATTTGAGTTCTATTCCACATTCTGTTTACTTTTCCATTACAATTGCAGCTACCACAGYGAGCTTTTCTTATTATCGTGCATGAACATTTTACAGCGCGCGCGCGCTTGTTAGTTGTTGGCGTTGTAGTAATCATATATTATTGACATTTGTCCTGTGACTTAGTTGTATTAAGTTATGACAGGAAATGTCAGGGACTTACAAAATGTTGAATGCCAGCGCCAACTCACACACACACACACAGCTGCATTTGAAGCGAAGAAAATGTTTATAAATGTATGGGTGTGTGTGTGAGTGTGCCTTTGAGTGAATGGTGAGCTCTGCACGCTATGCTGGTTTGCAATGTTTATACAAACACACACACCCACACAACTGTGCTTTTCTAATGCCATGCCATCGTTAGTAGCTGAATTTGTATTCATGTATATTTACAAATATATATGTATACTATATATATGGACATATATCTACTCGTGCCATTAGCACTGCGTTCTTTGCTGCTTTCAATGTGTCCTTCAACTTTTATTTCTATTCGATTTTGTCCGCCTTATTCTGCCTTCCATGCGGGAAGGTCATGAGAATGTGACAAGTGAGGCACGTAAGTGATTAGTGGTGAGATTTATGAAACATTAATTACTCGAAGCAACTGAATAATGGTAAACCTATTCTTTCAAAATGCATGCCAAGCAACAAGGACAAAGAAGCTTTTGTTGCTAGAAGTAAATATTGAAAGTAGAAATTCTTTTTGAGGTTAGCTGGTCATATATTTTATATAATAATGCACACGGCTTGAATGTTTCAATACTTTATATAAAGCGACTTATATATATATAAGGTCGAAAGAAATAAAAAACTTTAGACTTAATTTCAATGAGATTATGCAAGAAAGGTGTAAAAAAATATTTACTTTCCTTTTTCTGGCGTAGACACCGCTTAGGTGCTTATTTTAGCGATAGATATTGGAATCTTATGAACCATCATTAGATAAATATCTTGAAAATACTTATTAAGTTCCASGATATTCTTCAGCAATGGCCAAAAATGCGGTACTGGCCTTCAATATCGAAGTCCTAGAAGAACAGCAAGTGATAAATTGTGTAGGATGGCAACAGCTGCTTAGCAATAAGCTTTAATAATCAAGAGCTAGATGCAGAGGTGGAGACGATTGCACACATTTTAGCCACCTTTTTTAACAAAACATACCTTTAATTTTTCTGAAGAAACTAAAGTAGCCTTCAGCATGTAACAACGAACTTGAGGATATATAAACCCGTCCTTAACCCGTCAATGAAAGCTATATATAAACAAAATTTGGCAACCACAAAGACTCAGGAAAGCTGAAGCAGAGTCATGGCAGTKTTTTCTGCTTATCTATAGAAAGTTGAAAAGAATCTTCCAGGCTGAGCGAGCAACTGAGATGCTATCCAAAGAAGACTGCTGAAAATCCTTGAACCTGGGCTGCTGGAGAGATCCCTTCTAATGAGCACTGTTAGTCCGCAATCCACTGCAGTGGGTGATGAACCAGAACAGGCTGCAAGTACAGTAGACCAATCGGCTCTCGTAAGCAACAAGCAGGAAGTTGAATCTGTTATTAAATCGACGGTTCCAGAAGGTAATACCGCCATAATGCTGAAAAAGCCAAAGAAACCTAGTTGTAAGGCTTGAAAGTATCTACAAGGTCAGCATCCAAGAAGCTGGAAAATAATGAAGGTGGCGTTCTTATTAAAAGATGGCAGAAGGTTACACTATAATGCTAAAAACACTATAAATGGTGAGCCTCACCTCCTTCAAGCTGAAGGTCTTAGAAAGGGCAGACATCAGACCAAACATAATGGATAACTTAACCACAGTACTGCAAACATACATATATATAGTCGATCAATAGAAACTGTCCTACTTTCTTTACTGGCGTCGACTCCGCTTACGTTGTTATATCCAATACTGTCCTACACGCGTTGGTAAATGCATTTGAAAATTCAACACACCTAAAGCAATATACAATGCCAAGATTCTCACCCAAATATGTGTAGCAAAAAAAGCACGCCATCAAACACAAGGAAGTTTCGACGTTGAGAAGCTGCAATCACAACAGACAGCCGAACGATTTTCTACTCGGCTTGCACTCCTGCTCTCTGAGAGCACTCGTCAACAACTCATTATAAGGAAACTGTGGGGCGGCATTTCAAACTCCGTACATACTGCTTACGATCGACCACAACACGTGCGGGATGGGATAGATACCAACAGTTGAAGAGGGAAACGAGACGCATTTTCAGACAGAAAAAGAAAGAGGCCAAAATGCGTGAGTACGAAGAGCTTGATAAGCTGGCCGACAGGGGTAATGCTCGAAAATTCTACGAAAAAATACGGCGGCTTACAAAAGGTTTCAAGACCGGAGCATACTCTTGTAGAACCCCCAAAGGTGATCTAGTCACCGATGCCCAGAGGGAACACTTCTCCAGCCTGCTGAATGGCAGTGAACGCACAACACCAGGAGAAGGCGAACCCGATTCCCCAATCGATGACGATGGAGCAGACGTTCCATTGCCCGACCAAGAAGAAATTCGAATAGCAATTGTCCGCCTGAAGAACAACAAAGCGGCGGGGGCCGATGGATTGCCGGCCGAGCTATTCAAACACGGCGGCGAAGAACTGATAAGGAGCATGCATCAGCATCTTTTTAAAATATGGTCGGACGAGAGCATGCCCAACGATTGGAATTTAAGTGCGCTATGTCCAATCCTCAAAAAAGGAGACCCCCCAATCTGCGCCAACTACCGTGGGATAAGCTTCCTCAATATCGCATATAAGGTTCTATCGGGTTCTATCGTGTGAAAGATTAAAGTCCAACGTCAACAAACTGATTTTAACTTATCAGTGTGGCTTCAGACCTGGAAAATTAACAACCGACCAGATATTCACCATGCACCAAATCTTGGAAAAGACCCGTGAAAGAAGAATCGACACTCACCACCTCTTCGTCGATTTCAAAGCTGCTTTCGACAGCACGAAAAGGAGCTGCCTTTACGCCGCGATGTCTGAATTTGGTATC